>NW_006438088.1:7175495-7183861 GCF_000325575.1 Pteropus alecto
TTCCCTAGTTCTCTATTTCCCCTCACCACAGCAACCATTACCAGATTAATGTATAGCCTTCCAGAGTTAGCCTATGTATACAGAAGTTAATCATAGAAGTCTATCTATCTATCTTTTAAAAAGCAGTAATGGAATCATACCACATATACTGTCCCTTACCTTGCCTTTTAATTCAATAATATATTTTGGAGAATGTTCCATATCAATATTAGTTTTATTATTCTTAATGGCTGCATAGTATTCTGTTATATGGCGTTAGCATAATTTATATACTCAATCCCCTATCTAATAAAGGGTATATTTCTTTCACTTACATGATTTACTACACATATATACTTTGTTTATTCCAAATAATCCATCATGTCCTCTTTTCTAACAAGCCCTTTTGTACTTATACATTTTACTTCTGGAGCCTTACATTCTTGGGTTTCTGTTTGGACTGATTGCTCTCTGCCCCTTGCAAAGCTGCCACCCTGGCACTACTCCTCTCCTGTCTTCTGTGGTCCACTCTTCCCTAGATACTATAATATTCTCTTTCTTAGTTAACTCCTTCATTTTACTGTAGCACATTCTCCAGTAGCTACCTAAAAAAAGGGTACATCTAATCATTAGATATCTTAGCTATTTATTTGTGTGTGTGTGTGTGTGTGTGTGTGTGTGTGTGTGTGTGTGTTAAAAAATATAGGACTCTGTATGGATGATATCTCTGATTTGACTTTTGAAGGTACTGCTCACTTAACTTCTAGCATCCAGAGCAGTTACTGAGTTGGCCATTGCTCTTCAGAACCTAGTAAGTGCATGTGGCCTTTTCGTCCCTCTTGGTTACATCTGTCAACATACTTTTACTGTCTTATATTCTCCAAAACTGTATTGCAATTATTTTCCAATGATGTCCATTTTCTGTTTTCCTTGTTAGAGTTAATTTATTATTCCTAGTAGTATCAGAGAAAGAAGGCAATAAATAAATGTATCAATTCACGAGCTCTATATCTATAGCCCGCTATTTAACTATCATACTTCTATTGAATATTTAAGAAGTTTCTAACACACACCTTTGGGGCTAATTAGAAATCATAATTAATTAAACGTCAAATTCTTTTATAAAAGTTTTTACACAATGTTTAATGTATTGCATAGATAGTTTTTAGTGTATTCATTTCCTATTGCTGCATAACAAACTTACCACAAATTTAGTGGCTTATCTCACAGTTACCAGGGGTCAAGAGTCTGAGCATGGCTAAACTGGGTCTTCTGCTCATGATCACACAAGCCTGGAATTCAGGTGTTGTTTGGAGCAGAGTTCCCATCTGAGGCTCAGGATCTTCCTCTGAGCTGACATGATTGTTGGTAGAATTGATTTCTTTTGCAGCTATAGAACTCAAGGTGGCTCGTTTCTTCACGTATGCGATTGCAGGAAAGGCTTAAACCCACTTTTAAACTGATTAGGAACCCTTCACATTGGCCATATAATGTAACATAATCATGAAAATGACAGCTATCATATTTATAGGTTCCTCCCACACAGAAGAGGGGGATTATACAAGACATGGACACCTGGCAGAAGGAGGGAATGGAGAAAATAGGCCTTGAGGATCATCTCAGAATTCTGCCTACCATACCAAGTTATCCTAAAAGAAAATCTATGTAGTGTAGGTATGGTCCAATTTAAAAATTATTTCAATTAAAAACATTAAAATTCAGAGAAGTATAAGGGTTATTTATAGTTGGCCCTCTGTATTCACAGTTTCCACACCCATGGATTCGACCAACCACAGATTGAAAATATGCCCCCCGCCACGCACACAAAAGTAAGTTACGTTGTTGCTGACATGTACTATGTAGTTAGGCCTATGATGAATGTGACTCTCCTGAACACGTATAGACCTCTTTGTCCTGTCATTGGTCTCTAAACAATACAGTATAATAATTTGCAGAACATTTACATTATATTAGGTATTAGAAGTAATCTAGAGATGATTCAAAATATACGGGAGGATGTGCATAGGTTAAGTGCAAATACTATACCATTTTATGTCAGGGACTTAAGCATCTGAGGATTTTAGTATTCTCAGAGGTCCTTGATGAAGTAAAGAATTCCTGAGAAAGGACTGTTTAAACATGAAACTGCTGGAAGCACTCATGAAGAAAAAAGATGATGAATTTCACTGCATCAAAAGTAAGCCCTTCAGTTTGTTAAAATAAAAAAAATAAAAACTGTATATACATAGTATATAAATAGATATAGATGTACACACTCAACAAATAGATAAGTAAAAACATAAAAGCATAAATAGAAAAATTTTAAAAGATATGGATCCAAAATTCAAAGAAAAATACACATGAGCAATAAATACTTGAAAAATTATTCATTCTCATTAATCATTCAAGAAATACATTGAAGGATAATATTTTCACTTTTAAAAATACAAAAATTTTAAATATATTATCATTAAGTGCTGGTGGGGTATGACAAGCTAGTGTCTACTCTTGTGTGGAAGAATAAATTGGGCAGCCTTTTTCAAAAAGATGTTGTCCATATTATAAAGAATGAAAAAACTTCATACTTTGATCCTTTAATTTCACATATGAAAAAACTGGAAGAAATTGAAGATTTTAATAATAAAGGAATCTTTAAGTAAATAAAATACTATACTGTCATTAAAAAAGATGTTTTCTAAAATATTTTAGTGATGTGGGAAAACAAATATGTTCCTTTGTTAAATTAAAGAAATCCACAACAAAATTTTTCACTTCTAGGTAAACAATGTACATGAAAAAAATTGAAAAGAAATACACTAAAATAATTATCTCAAACATGTTAATTATGTAATTTTTACTTTCCCACTGCTAATTCATTATTTTAACAAAAATATTTCTAAAATAATAGTATAGATCTGTAAAGTTTCAAAGTTGCTAAACAGAACAGGAAAACTCAATGTCTTTCATATCTACAAGATAAAGGCCTGATTAGAATTAAAGACCTGAGGTTTCAAGAACATCATTGGAAAGCAGCAAGTGAGCATAAAATCTGAAGACACGATATTGAGGACATGGGTAGGGGGTTGGGATGGCTTATAGTGACAGGTTAATCAGAGAGCTATCAACATTGTAGTCCGAGTGAATGAGAATCAAAAACTGGAGAAACCAACCCAGCTAGAGAGGCACTTGTCGACATAAAATGATTAATTTTAACAAAAGGCAGATTGCATAGTCTTAACCATAATATACATTTTAAATATCAGTCAAACCCTTGTCTAAACTGTTCCAGTTTGTATGCTTGTGGTTTAAAAACAATAAAAAAAAAATGTAAAAGGAGAAATAAACTGTAATAGGTTATCTACAGGAGAAAGTCTAAGATTAGTTATAAGAACTTTTATTTCTCAAAATTTTGAATAAGAATTATGTCAAAAAACAAACATTTGTTTGAATTTTGAGGATTAATATTTATATTAAAGATATAAAGTTATGCTAAAGTTACTAACGAATTAGTCTTCATCTTCATAAAGGATTGAATAAAAGAAGAGGAAAAAAACAAATCATAATAAGAGGTTTTTTTTTTTTCCTTTGCTTTCTTTTCTTTGGGGGGAAGAGTATGAATAGAGAATTTGTGTTTAATTATTACAACCAATTGATTGGATGTTTATTGTCTTGTCACCCTGGAAGTTCTTCAAATGAGTTCATTCAATAGTCTAGCTTGCTTCACATTTTCACCTGAAGCCTAGAAGCTTCTGCCTAAAAACAGAGAAATGGGCTGAATGGCCTGTCCTCTCCCTTAAAATTTGGATGTTAACAACTATAGCACATTGTATAAAACATACATTAAATAAATAGCACATAATATTTTAGTTTTGATAAATAGTTAATAAATATAGCATTAGAAAAATACCAGATACATATTAAATTGTTTTCCTTTAATTTCATTTCTGAACAGTCAGCCACAGTGAATGGGCCATACTTGGAGGAGGAGATTTGTGAGAATAGATGTGAGACTTGTGGGTGGGCCTTGCAATTGTTAAAGCTTTAGTAAATGGGATCTTTTTCCTAGAGGAAAAATGCAATTTTGTCAGGAGAAAGAAGGAACTGTTTTCTTTTTTTTATGATGCAGAATTCCTTTCTAATTCTCTGAGTCTTTTACTATAACTGCTGTAGCATGTGTTTTAAATTATATTGTATGCATGTGTTCCCCATAAAATTAGCCATCATGACCCATTGTTCCACAGTCCTTTCTTTCATCACATTTTAGAGGCCTGTGTTCCATATTAGCAAATAACCCTTAGGGAAAATTATGCATTTTCCATACACCAGCTTTGTTACATATTTGATAACACTTATTGTATATTTAAAGATATGGGTCAATGTATAAAATTTTTCAAATAATAAAACAAGTGGCTGATTATTTCCTCTTGGCAAACAAACTAGGAAGTCCGAATGAATATATCTAGCATCAATATCAAAACAGAATTAACAGCTCCATTTTTAACCCATATGTTTGTGAATATATAATTCCAGCAATATGTTAACTAGGGTGAAGGCACATTGCCAAGTTTAGAACCCACTCAAATTCCTTGGGTTCTGAGTTTAAAATGAAATTTGAAACTTCCCAGGTTCAAGGTCCTTTTTGGCACTGTAAAAATGTGACTTTCTGGTTGAAAAAAAAACTAAGTTTTTGGATACCAACTTACTCATAAAAACAATATGATAAGTGTGAATGAATCAGTAACATATGGATTATATTTTCTTTTTAAAAATCTATGATTTTTAAAAACATTTTAATGGGAAATTCATGGTAAAAACATGCATTGGATTTAGCCAACTCTAAATCATTTGAAAAATATTTGTAAGGCATTTTTCTCTCAATGGATATGTGGCAGAAATTTCGGCCCATAATGTTAGTGTAACTACACTGTTTTTCCCAACCCTCCCCCAAGACCCTCAAATTAATACACAAGAGAAAACAAACTGCTGCTAAGATCTCCTCTCTCCTGCTCTTTTTTCTCTTCTACTTCCTTGAGTGTGTCCTGGAAAACTTTATGTATCATTCCTATTGCAATGACACAGATGTTTTTAAATTAAATTGTGCTTAAAACTATTCTAAATGTAAAGCTCTAGGGAATAGCAGCAATGAATGTACATTAACAATGAAAAGGAATACATTTGTTTGTAATTCAGAATGGACATCTCAAAGATGAGACATTTTCTTGTCCTCAGTCAACAACCTATTAATTCGTTAATCAAAATTCACTACTACAAATTAATTAGTACTATTAACTACTCGTATTTTCTCAAAATATCCTCTGAATACCCAAGAGTGGTAAAAATTGCAAGAAAATAATAACATATCATAATGTTTCAAACCTCAATATATTGGCGTTTGTGTGTATGTGTGTAAAATACTATTTTCTATATTTATACCTCCTTATTTGAACTGTTTTCTGTCTTTAAGTACCTAGAATAAGGCTTTGACACTAGAATTTTTTTTTAAGTCATAGTCTGCCCCATATGTAAGTTCACTTAATTGTCTGCCTGAATTGTTTCTGAAAACAAGATTATATTATTATTGTGAGCTTATGATTGCAATTCTGTTCAGTCTTCTAGAGTTCTGCATGTTTATTTTCCTGACTTGTACATGTTTTCTGAATTTGGTAAGGGCACTCTGCCAAATGCACATTTTGTACTATCTTACCGTCTCGCCTCAAACATTGCAGAAAGTTGAGCTAGGTTTAGACTACTGATCAGAATTTATTACTTAATGGATTTCTAATTTTAGAGTACAAAAACAATATTATATTTCTCCTAAAAAATAACCTTAGTATGAATGTTGAAGACCACCTATTTATGTTTGATTCCATTCAAATAACATGTATACATATAAATACATACGTACCGTGTAAAGAATATTAACTACCATAATGTATAATATCTATATCGGTTATCTGTACAGAGCAAAAACTAAGGAGACTATTAAAAAACCAAGAAGACCATACATTCTCATATTTTATGTAATAGAACAAATTTTGCACTATTACGTTATATTTGTCTCTATAATACCTAACTCTAAAGCCATAGACAGTTGCAATTCCTAGAACTGAGACAGATTAATCTATGAAGGTTCCCCTGACTCTTTAATTACAATTAATGAATCTAATTACTGTGATGATTTGAATATTATGTTTTTTCTTATAATCTACTTTTTTGTTTCTCATGTAAAAGAACATCACCCTATAATTTTCAAGAATGGTGAGATCACCTTCACACCTGTCTGTTTCACCATGAAAGTGCATGATTTTAAGAGTAATATAAGCCCTCTGATACTGGAAGCAAATCTACAGAGCCAAATTGTACTGGTGCCATTCATGGCATTTAGCGCTACCTAGACCTCCAACCTCTTCCCACACACATATGTACCAAAATCCAACAGGAAAACTTTACTATTAATTGCTTCTTTGCCAATATTACCTTCCCCAACCAGCCTTCTAAAGGATTTAAAATAGTCTTACCAATGGAGAAAAAGTCTATAACACTAAGACTTTCCCTCACCACAAGGTGTGAGACCCTACAAGATAGCCAAGAGAAGGGAAGAATCAATGATCTTCACAAAATCCCAGTATTTCTTTACTGAATGTTGTAAAAAGTCAGAAGTTAGGTTATGTGGTTTTATTTGTGTGTGCTTCACTTTAGAATCCACAGGTCTACAAGTGGGGCAATGGGGGTAGGTAGCTTCATCCAACTTGTAGACATTCCTTGGCCAAACACAAAACTCTAGATGGCAGCATGTCACCGAGTAGGGTAAAGAGCTAATTATCAGAAGGTGACTCATAGTAAGCACCAAAATAGGTAGTGATGGCTGTTTCGATCACAATTGTATACAGAGAGCTCAGCACTCCCTGCTTACCTAACTAGGACAGGGACTATGGCAGCAGCAAACATTCACAGCTGCACTCCCCAGGCCCACAGTGCTGAGCACATGAGAGTCCGGGAAGGACTACAGAATCACTTGAGTGAGAAGGAAGACTTCAGAGTTAAGAGTTGACTGGAACATTTGAAGAATCTCATTTGGAAGGAAAAATGTTTCCATGCTTGGGACCTAGACATCATCTCCACTCTTCTAAATGTGCACACATGCAACTGTGCACACAAAACCTCCGCATCTCATAGCCCAAAGTCCTGTGCCCTCATTGGGCAGCTGAAAAGAAGTAGTAACAACTAAAATGCAGCTAGTGGAAAGAGGGACCGATGAGGAGAGAAAACATCAATTAGCTCAAAGAGTTTGAGAGCATTGATAAATATTCAATGGAAATACTTGACATATGTACTCCACTAGATGACATTAACTGACTACTAGTAGAGAAAACAGTGCAAACCCTTTATACAATTTCCTAATGCCTCCAATTCCTTTTCTAGCCCCTATCTCATTCTCTATTTTTCATAGTCACTTCACATTTTAAGCTCATTTAGTTTTGGTCAGCTAAAATTCCAAGCAGACTTTATAAGAATTATTTTCTCGATATGTCTCTTTTCTTCTATAATATGCAATTAATAGCATGAACTTAAATGCAGGTCTTGACTTTAATTCCTTTTAAATTTTATCTTGTTAGTTTTGGTCCATTATTTGAGCCCATTGAAATATTTTTTCATCTTGATTCTCTCATCCATTATATTATCTCTCAATCTCATTATTGAATAAATTAGTTGTTAAGTAGTATCCTTTATCCTTGAGGTCCAAATGGGCCAATAACAAATAGAAAATGTTCCTTAATAAGTGATTTTATTCAGTCTATTGACTTTTGATTGCAATTCATTTGCCTATTTCAGATTTAATGAATGTACAGGTTATGAACTGAAGATTTGCCTAAAGACTAATATATATAGCTTTTGGGACAAAGCATCATTAACCATGATTTGTAGAATGGTTATCAATCAAACTCTTCTCCTTATTTACTTGCATTTTTATTAATGTTTTTAACTTTTTATTTTTTTTTTCTTTACATGCTTCCATTCTTCTATGAGACTCTTACAATGTTTAATAGTTCGATTAAAAGGAAAAGAGAACTAAGTTTATGATTCTTCCATGTGATCCAGGAACTTTGCCTGATACGTTATACTTGACATCTTTCCTCCCCATAATCCCATGTATATATCTTATTTTCATACTTTTTATAGATGGAGAAACTAAGATTTAAAAAATTATGTGCTAAAATCATAGAGTTGGCAAATCATAGTTCTATGGTACAAAACCAGCTTAACCTGCTTCTAAATCTTGTCTGGTTTGCTTTCCACAGGGGATAGACTCAGCCCACTTAACAAACACTCTGTGATGACTTGTTTTAAGAAAGTTTTTACAAAAGGCACCCAAAATACGAATACAC
>NW_006438088.1:7183898-7238954 GCF_000325575.1 Pteropus alecto
GCAGAAGTGAGAGTAAGGATAAGACAGGTAGAAGAATAGCTAGAGTACAAAATAAATGGGACTGGCAACACGAAAGGCCCAAACACTCTGCTTGGAAGAAGAGAAAGCAAGCTACCTTTCTTTGAGAAAGCTGTGTTTGTCTCATGCCATTCCTTTTATCTAAACTAGAATTCCTGATTGCCCGGATCATTCTAGATTCTTCCCCACTTTCTTTATACTACTGTGGACAACTGACCAGTACAGAAAAATGAAAAACCTGCTTTGAAATTAAGCACACCAGGATATGAAAGCTGTCCCAACCTCTTTCGAGTAACCCTAGGCATGTTGCTTTACCCTTCCAAACCTCAGTTTCCTTTTCAGGAAAGTTATCACATTAACAACTAAACATAAGATTGTAATAATTAATGATATTACATCATACATGTCATGTTGCCATTAGCAGCTGTTTAGAAAGTGATTTTTCTATTCTCTTGCTATCTTTCAAACTAGTTTTCCTTGGACACTATTTTATGTGTTATGTGTAATTTTTAGTTTTTTAATGTGTCATTTCTCTGATTAGAATCATTAATGACTCCCTTTGCCTTCCTCATCATAGCTACTTTCCTGTGCCAGATCAATAAAATCATCCCCGATCCAGTCTTTCCTAACTAGAGGCCCAGATCAATAAAATCATCACCATCCTCCTACCTAGTGGCCCTTCCATCCCAATTCTGTGCTAATCAGACCAAAAGCCCCACTGACTTATACATTGTCCTTATTTCAGTCTCAGGGACTTTGACCGTTTTTTTCCTTCCATTTTTCCTCTGCTTATTTATCTCACGAGTTTTATTTATTATCTAAGAGTCAGCTCTGGTCTCACCATAGTTACAGTTAACTATTCCCACCTTTATTGATCTATCCTTCCTCCTATGAGTGCTTACAGTGATTGGTATTTGTAAAAAATAATTTAGCACTTCATTTTCAGCTCTTCTGCCAGACTCTAGCCTTTTTCCCCTTCAGACCCCCATTGCTAGGCATTCCAATTTTATGCTGCCCCATTTCTCAAGCCAATTCAGAGGTGATACCTGCAGGCATCACGCAGGCTCACACAGTGCTGTGCTTCTCGCAGTGTGTCCCAGCACAAGACCCCTTAGGCCTGTGCTCCCAGGTCAGAGCAACCTCTTAAGTTTCTATGCTGCATCATGAGTTTGTTCCATGGAATTCCCAAGGTTCCCTCTGGATGTCAGGGGATTTCCTAATGTTGGCTCAATGCACAAAACTGAATGTCAGCAACATTTCTCAGATAATCTCAGCAATCAAAGCCTGCTTGAAACCTACCTGCCTTATGCATACACCTCTCCCACTTGGTTTCTTCATTGCTTATGCCAGTTATGCTTTCCCAGATTGAATATAACAACACGAAGAAGAACAACGACAATAATAATAGATAACCTCTGTCGGGTACTCACCTTGTTGTAGGCTTTGTTCCAAGAACTTTAGGTGTTTTACCTCTTTTAATATTTACAACAATCCTATGAAACTTCTTAAAATGGAAACTGAAGCCACAAAGGATAAGTAACTTTTCCCGGGTCACATGGCTAGTAAGTTGAGAGATCAAGGATAGTATGCAAAGCAAGGCAATCTGGCTCCACAGCCTTCTCTGTTAGCATTACTCCAGGACTAAAACTTGTGCCACTTCATATCCATTAAAGGAATCTCTGTGAAAATCTGTTTGCAAGCAATGCCTCCAAAAAAGACCTAATATCAAAAATATACAAAGAACTCATACGACTCAATAACAACAAAAAAGCAAACGATCCAATTAAAAAATGGGCAGAGGACCTGAACAGACACTTCTCCCTAGAGGATATACAAATAGCCAACAAATATATGAAAAGATGTTCAACATCGCTAGCTATTAGGGAAATGCAAATCAAAACCACAATGAGATATTATCTCACACCTGTTAGAATAGCTATAAACAACAGGACAAGTAATAACAAATGTTGGAGAGGATGCGGAGAAAAAGGAATCCTAATACTCTGCTGGTGAGAATGCAAATTGGTACAGCCACTATGGAAAACAGTATGGAGGTTCCTCAAAAAACTAAGAATTGATCTACTACATGATTCAGCAATCCCTCTACTGGGTATTTACCCCAAAGACTCACACACCGATGTTCATAGAAGCATTATCCAAAAAGATATTCCAAAAAGATATTTTCATACTAATGTTCATAGCGGCATTATTCACAGTGGCCAGGATATAGAAGCAACCCAAGTGTTGATAGATGATTTTTCTAAAGAAGCTGTGGTACATATATACGATGGAATATTACTCAGCCATAAGAAGAGATGAAATACTGCCATTTGCAACAACATGGATGGACCTCGAGATAATCATGCTAAGTGAAATAAGCCAGACTGGAAAAGTAGAAATCACATATCACTTGTATGTGGAATAAAAACCTAAAAGCAACAAATGAACAGGACAATCAGAGACTCAGGGCATGAACAATGGACTATTGGTTACCAGAGGGTAGGGGATGGGGGAAGAGGGGAGAGGTAGACAGAGTAAAGGGGGTCAAATATAGGGAGTAGGGGGAGGGTGAAGTGAGTAAAGAGGATCAAACATATGGTAGCTGAAGGAAGTTGGACTTTGGGTGGTAAACACACAATAGAATATACAGATGTCAAATGATAATGTACACCTGAAAATTATATAATTGTATTAACCAATGTTACCCCGATTAACTTAATTAAAAAAAGAAAAAGAATCCCTGAAAGGTGATCAACTTTGTCAGGTTGGACTAAAGACATAATTAAAACTTAGCTTACTCTCTCTGGGCTTCATTTTGCCCAGCTGAAAATCCTTGATGCCAAACTTGGGCCTCATGCATTGGCCCAAGTTGGCTCCTAACAGAGGGTTAGTCCCCAGTGTCGGGAAAGCCCAATTGAATAGCTCTGTGAGAGTCCAGCTCCCTCTGCCTTGTGCCATAAAAAAATAAAATCTTAATTTGAATGTAAGTCTATGCACACTAAACAGAGTACCACCCTACATCTGCACCAAATAATACAGAATATATATCCTGAGTGCAACAATTTGTTAACCCATATGTATGTGTTGGTGCAGATACAGAGTAGCATTCCAATTAGACTGCACAGTATTTGACTTCAGGAAACTTACATTTGTTCAGTACATTAAAAAACACTGAGTATGTAGTAGGTGATTGGTGATTATTTTTTAAAACTAATACAAGAATCAGAATAAGTAGCCATGGTAGCAGCCATAACCCCAATTCATCATCTCTACATGAAAAACTAATGTGGCATTTCATGCTCTAACCATTCTCTGGAATGCCCACATTAAAAATACAGAAAACAAATACTTTTTTTCTCATACCCCCAACCACAAGCAGCACGTTTGTGCAAGCTTATACACATGCATATCCACGAACCTGTTAGGAGCAAAATCTAAAATCTTCAATTGATTTTAAGAGAGTTGGGAGAAAAATGTTTCTGAAATGAAAGAGCTTAAGTATGAAAAAAAATGGAAGATAAGAGATTTAATGCATGACCTCTCCAAGAGTGGATTTAAGTGAGGACATTAGTGTCACCTTGATTGGTTGTATAATTATGAGCAATTGAACCTCAGCATTCTCAGCTATAAATTGGGAATAATAATTTATACCTACTGCAATGTCTTATGAGAAGGATAAAAAAGACAACACGTATGAAAACACTTGTTAACTTTACATTGCTATATAAAGACTAATATTGAAACTTTGCCTAATTTTATTTGCACTTCAAACAACCTTATTGAAAGTATCGCCTCATATTCCCAAACTTAAATAATCCTAGATATACAGCCTGTATTTACACCTACAAAGTTAAATAATCCAGTACATAAAGGTTGTTTTGTTTTTGTCATTAAATTAAAGTTAATGTGAGGGAAAAATACTTGGTGAATTTTTCTCTTTGTTTTGCACATATAGTCAATCACAGTCAACTCTCCCTGCTCAGACCTTAGCAGTTCTCAGCTGTTCTTAGGCACAGTGTTCCCTCTGAGTTAACAGTCACCTGAGAAAAGTATACTTGGTCACATCTCTATCCCCAGGATAAATCTGACAAGAGTCTTTCCTCAAGTCCCTTCATTTCATTGCACAGAAATTCAGTGTATTAGACCACACATTAGAAAATTCAAGCAAAAGCAGCATTTGTATGCCTTTATTTTAAAACACCCACATTAACCTCTTTCTCTTTAGTTTCCTATTTGATAGTAGAACGATGCTGAATACCTGAAAACGGTACTACTCTGATTAGTAGAATAACTTACCATTTTCTTTTTTATTTGATACAGGGCTAGGATTCCATTTTGAGTCTAGAATAACTCTGACATGGGTTTTATAAGCATAAAAACACATTATCATCATTTGCTTCCAAATTTCACTTGAAAACGTTTTGAATCCTGGAAAATCAGGGAAGTGTCAGCTAAACCTAAATTTAGTAAGGCATCTAAGAATCACAAGATTAGAGCCCTCTCTTGAAAAGACTGAAAACAGGATTGTTGAGAGATGTATGTGCTGTGAATGTGGTAAGAGGCTGCAGCAAAGGGGGTTGGCCTTGATGATGAATCAGCAGAAACATGAAATGCCAAACAGGTCTGTGCTTTCACAGAACTGGGTAGAATTACAGAAGATCATAGGCAGAGAATTGTAATCTTGTTTGGCATTTGAGAGTATTAAGTAAAGTGAACAGCCCTGGTATTATTTTCTATACTATTCTATAAGAAAAAGGAAATGGTTGAATTAAAAACATAAAATTGTTTGATTCATAACACTTTTACTTGGGACCATTGCTTTAAAAAGCTTGCTTTAACTGCCACTTAAAAAAACATATTAATGATTTGGGGACTGATTTGCTTCTCCATCCTTGAAAAAGAAGTTGGACCTAATTTCAAAGAATCTCAGATCCCTATCTTTATTAGCTGAGCTAAGAAGATAAGACCTGATAAGTTTTTCTTGGTACAGATAATTTTATATGCAGTTAAAGTATGTTGCCAAAAAATTGCAAAACCACACAAAATTTTGATGGAGAATTTTCCTTTATTGGTGGCAAAAGCAGGTATAATTATCATGTTTAAGTTCATGAGCAAATTTCTAGTCATCATTTTCCAGCCGCCGAAGCTTGTTTATCTCTGGCTCAGCACAAGAAAAGAGAACTGCCTCCAAAGTACTCGCAGGAAGCAGTTTGAGTATTATGTGCTACAGTAGAGAGTTTTGAAATCATTATGTCTTAGCAAGGGGGTCCCTCCAAGTATAATAACTCAGCCATTTCATTAACAAGTGCCATTTTGAGACCTATCTGATCCTGGTTTGACCACACAGACATACATATTAATCAGAATCCACTTATTTATATATTCCTATCAAGATAAGCGGAAGCACAATTCATCTATGAGGAAGTTTTGCAGAGATAGCAAGGGATGATTATTTTAAACAGTAAGCAAATGAAAACTCTGTTGACAAAGCCAGTTCATTAGGACTCACTAGCTCATTCACAACTTTTCTGGCTGTTAAGAGGGACCACAGTCACCACAAAAAAACTGAGGAAATGGAAGCTTGCATTACTAAAAACTTACTAATGAGGAATAACTAAGGATAATGAAAATGACACTATCCTATCACAGTGTCCTATAATCCATATGACATCACGAAGGGCTTTACAAGGCAGCCTTTATGGCAGCAATAGTGATCTTTGGATTCAAAAAAACACTCTTTCTAACCCACTAAGAAACACCAAAACTTTCCATCTTACCTGATGTGAGAAAAAATAAAATACAAGAAAACAAAAGTATTCAAGAATTGTATGTGTGGACTTTCATCTCTTCTATTTATAATAAAAGCGAAGTAGGCCCCCAATTCCTATTACAGAAATAAACTAGTATGTACTTTGAAGAAAAATTCAGTTAGTCTTAAGAAAAATGCTTTAGAAAGCATTGCCATTCTAAACTAGTTCATGAAATTTCCTCTCCAGGATTTTTCTTTCAAAAAAAGATACAATTAGAAAATAAGAGAAGGTGCTGGGCTTTTTGAAACAAAACTTAGAGACACACAAACAATGTAGTCTTTTTCAATGAACTAAAATTGTTGGCTTTGGAATGACACTACCTGAATTCAAATCCTAGCTTGTTTACTGTGTGATAATGGGCATATTACCTAATCTCTTCATGCCCAAATTCATTTGAAAAAAGGGAGTAATAAGAGGAATGAACTCAAAGACTGGCCATCAGAATTAAGTGAAACACTGTGTAAAATGATTAGAATGTTTCCCAACATATGGCTAATACTTCATCTGTTCATTTATTTAGCACATATTTATTGAACTCTGTGTAGGTACCATTCTAGGTGCTTGGGTTATAGCGGTGAACAGAACAATGCTTCTGCCCTCATGAACTTCATAAGCTAGTGAAATTTATTTATTATGCTATTAACCTGTTATCTAAAGATCTATGAACAACATTTTTTAACACATACCAATACCCTGATGCATTATAGACATAAGATAGAGTCCAGCACTCATTTTAAAGTTACTGAGGACTAAGGAGGAAAGTGAGAAAAGACTCTAAAATAAACAAAAATATCTGCACAGATGCCCTAAAAGCAATTTTTTGTTATTTTTTTTGTTTTGTTTCTTTTGACTTGGGGATGTATGGATTCCTTTGAGATTTTATTAAAAGCTGCAGATCTGTTTCTAAGATAAGATATATACCTAAAGAACCAGCAATTCCACTCATAGGTATCTACCTTCTCCCTTAAGTAAAAGATATGTTCATAAAAAATACATGTACAAGAATGTTCATGGCAACCTTATTTATAATAGCCAAAAACAAGTCAAACATCCATCGTGATAGTCAAATTGTGACCTACTCAATGGTAGAATACAGCTAAATGTGAAGAGAAATTAACTATTGATAGATGCAATCACACAATGAATATCAAAAATATTATAAGTTAGAAACAAATAAGTATATACTATATGATTCCATTAAGATGACTTTCAAGAATGGGTAAAACAAATTTATAGTGATAAAAATCAGTAAATAGTTTCAGTGAGTGGTAGGTGGGAAATTGACTGGAAAAGGCCTCAAGGGAACTCTAGGTGATGGAAATCTCTCATGTATTATTTTAAGTGGTAGCTACACAGGTATAAACAATTGTCACAACTCATAGAAATTAACTTTTAAGGTCAGTAAAAAAAAAAAAAAAGGAAGTCATTAAAAAACTATAGACTCTCTCTCCAGATACATACTCATAAAAATTCAGATGGTAAATGGACCCCAGGGTAAAATTTCCTGATACAGGAACTAGTGACAGTTATTTAAATTGCAATGTCATTGTTAAAAATGATAGATGATAGATAGATAGATAGATAGATAGATAGATAGATAGATAGATAGATGATAGATAGATAGATGATAGATAATTTAAGAAGAATCTTCTAGAGAAAAAGCTTGATATAATTCACTGACATTTCCTATATACCAGTTCTTTTTTGACATGTGTTCTCCACGGATAGTCCAAATACTTGATCGAGACTTATTTATCATGAAGTATTTTACCATAAATTTTGAAAGGCGTGGAGTTTGGAGTCAGTTACTACTTCCCTTGAAAGGCATGTAAGGTTAAAAGGAAGGTTGTTAAGTGAACTTACTGTGAAGAAATCAATTCATATCTCTGCTTAAACACCATATTGTTCTTCAAGCAGTATCTTATATGTTCTAAAAAAAAAAAAAAAGTCTGTGCTTGGGCCCTTTAAAAAAGAAGCAATTTTCTGTCAAGGACCTGTGACCCAGGCCAAGCTGTACATCTATTTTAAAAAAATGCCTATAGAGGCTAATAAGGAACCTGATTGTATACTAATTTCAAATTAACTTTTACACTAGCTTCAGGCTTCAAAGGAGGCTAAGAGAAAAGAAATAGTTATATGAAAGAAAATTACTCTTGATTAGAAAAAGACCATCATGAGAGATCTCCACTTTTCTCTCACTTCTGATGGGAGCAAAAAGCCATTAAGAAGAGGAAAACAGAAATTTTTGAGAAAAAAAAGAAACAAAAGAAAGCTAAGGATGAAAGTGGCAGGTAGGCTCCAAGGAGAAAAATGTTTCAGACTGAAAGCTTTTACTTAGATTTGTCAGAAAATTTTTTGGGTTAGGCTAAGGATGATTGATGTTTAATAAGAAGGTATTATCTAATTTTACAGGTATATTTATTTAAATATTTTCTAATTGGGTATTATTTTATTTTAGTATATTTGCTGCCAAAGAGAGCTCGAGCATTATTTTATAATGCTTTATTAGTTAATAATGCCTCCTGTTGATTTAACGAAGAATTAGGATTTTGCAGAACGAGCATGATATCGCAGGATAAGTATTCTGTCTTAATGTGCCTATAGGCATTTTAGACATTTAATTACTTGCCTTAAGTCTACTGACCTCTGTTTCCCTGAGGAAGCTAGCCTTTACAAAACCTAAGAGATAGAAATCTGGATCCATCCATCTTATTTCTTTATTGTAAGTTTATAAAAAATGATGAATTTGATATGTCTTGCATAGAACATTAGTATAAACCAATAGCTTTTAAACATTTGACAAAGACCCTCAATAAGAGATACATTTTATATTATGAACCAAAATACCCATCTATAGCACTGAAATGAAAGTCCACAAAATAAATCTAATCCTTACCAAATGTGACTCACTTTGATATATTTTATTCTGTTCTATTCTATTTCTATTCCATTTTAAACACTAATTGTTACCTACTGAAATGATTTCACTATCATACTTTAAAAAGCACATACTACAAATGCTTAATTTACTCCTCTAAATTGTCTAAATTGTCTCTGATTGGTAAAATGGCCCTAAATTTCATTTGGTGACATGCTAGATTCCAAGGGCTTTAAGAATAAGTGAGATGTGACAAGGGTAAGAAGCCCTCGGATCTTCAAAAGATATCTCTGGAGAACTTGTCAAAAGCATTTGAGAAGCTAGTAGTATCTTCCCCTGCCCTTTCTTCCACAAACTTCAGTGCTCATACGGTGCCCCTTTGAAATACAACCAGTTTCCATTCCTTGTGTTCCAGAGCAAGCCTCGGCATCTGCTTTCTCTCACCTGGGCAATTCAACCTTGGCCTACTCAGAAACTGAGATTTATTGATTGAATACACCTATATATCTTAATCAAATTGTGATAGCTTTTAGTCACTCAACAAAGAATAGACTGTTCTTTAACTGTGTTTTGTCTTCTAACCCCAGTTACCATCTTGAGTATAAATGATGAAGATGGCAAATAGAGGAAAGGAAGTTCTTTCCCAAGAAACTGATATGTAATGAAACAGAGCCAAAGCGCAGTCCCTGGACCAAGCCTATGCCTCTATAAGGATGTCTAAGAGAAGAAGGCTCAATCTCTCAGCTTGTTCATGCATAGCAGCACAAGAATTTATGACAATGGGAAATGCAGAAGGAGGAATAGGCGGACACCATATTAGCTGACTCTTGGTGAGGCAGTAGGGGCCAGGGCACCCTTTATGTGCACGGGTTCCAGTCCAGGGATTCCATTGAAGTATGCATTAGAACACGTAAGTGGTCTGCTTAAACCACTATTAGTTGCCCAGTATATTGCACAGTCCTAGACCTGAATGCTAAGTGGGAGGCAAGATGAAGAAAAGGCAGATAGAAGGAGCCCTAGAGAAGCAGGATACAAGCACAGATAGAGAAGGAGTACATGAGCCAGGCCCTAGCAATATTTTCCCATCAAGACAGTTGTTGTCCTAGGATCATATGGCTACATAGTCACAACCTAGACACAACCAAAAATGTTCACTCTGTAAGACTCTTGTGTGTGCATGGGTGTATGTGCGTATACTTGAAAAGTGGAAAAAGTTATCCCAAACCGCACAACCTGATACTTGAGCTGACCATGTCATTAAAATAACATACTGTCTTAATTTATATGTCCATATCACAGTCCTTACTCCTATAAGGAATAATAAAAAGTTCATTGTGGCCGGCTGTGTTATGCTATCATGCTTGTGATGTTACCCAACAGCCCTATATCCAGTGTCCTAATAGGTGATGTTGCCATAATGGTACCCTAAATTACCACAAAACAGTATAAATAATACAGTTCTACACTCCAGGTACTTCATGGGCCACATGGCCTCAAAGCGCTGACCTCAGAACTTAACAACCATTTCTAACGTTTCTAAGAAAAATATGTTCCAGGCTGTAAACAACATTCTTTCAGGCAAACTTTTAGAACACAGTCTGCTTAGGAACTGTCTCTACTGGTCTGTGATACGTTTGTTTTGCACATGAAGTTTGTTTTAGATGCCTTTTACAAAGAAATTTCCTGCTCTCGGAAGATGACTTCAAATAATAAATTGTCACCAAAAATGGCCATGAAATTTTTAAAACATAGTCGGGAGGTGGAAAAGATGAACAAGCTGAAAACAAGTCCATTTTGGGAATGTTCCTAACGTTCTGGTTAAGGGAACTTTTCATTTTAAAGGAAAAAGTACTCATCTAATATGCATTTCTTTGTTCATGGCATTTAATATATATTTCTAACAATGTGAAAATAGGAAGTCAGATTTATACGGCTTTTGCTTTAATGATACTAAACTGCCTGGAAATAGCAGTGCATGCTACAGCAAGTTTCAGATATTAAAACAAAAGTATACTACCAAACTCCTTTCTAAAGTTTTATATGAGGTCCCAGGCTTTGTGGGCATTCAAGAGCAAATCAGAGCAAATACAGGAAATTCATAGATGGCTTAATGGCCTCAGGCTTTCCAATTACATTAAAAAGTTGAAAAGATGCTCTGGCAGATTCATTCCTTCTCCTTTTTACATGTCATAAATTCCAAAGTGATAGTGTCAAACTGGGTCAATTGTACTCACTTACAAATATTTGGAATCCTATAAATAAGCTTACTAAACTTTAAGTATTACCCATTTACTCCTTTACAGAGGTCTAGTAGTAACAGCACCAACCATAGTTTTCAGTCCTCTCAGTGAAACCATACATGCATAGCCTCAGGGAGACTTACATAAGCTGCATCTGGGGAGAGGCAGGAGGAGGAAACAGCAAATTGCAGGATCTGCTGATCTGGATATAGGTCTCTGCAGGAGCTTCCAAATGTGTCTTTGTTTATGTTATGGGCTCTGGGTTGTTGTGGAGCACAGATCTAAAGAGGAAGAAATTTGTTGCCTCAATTAAAAAAAAAAGTATAATTAGATGTGGAGAAAGGTTAGGTAAAAGAGAGCAAAAAGACTATCTCGGTATATTCTAAAACAAATATTTACACATTCGTGAATTTAAACATCATGTTTTGCTTTTTTAATAGCTGGTCTTCAGTCTTGGATATAGAGGTTAATAAATCCCGATGCCTCCGCACAGAGTAAAAAAATGTATGGCAATGAAGCATGTAATTCAAATAGAAAGATCACTGGCTCTAGGTCAGAAATGCCTTGGTTCCACTTCCTGGCCATGCAGTGTGTGTAAATTAGCCTCTTTGAGCCTCCGTTTTGTTTCTTTAAATGTGAATTATAAAGAAATATTAAGTGTGATGATTCAATAAAAGGAAAGAAAAGTAAATGAACTAGCACAAGACCTCTGCCATACAGTTCTCTTCCCTCGTTTTCCTTCTCTTTCCTCTTTAAGGACTATATACACATGTTCTAATAAGAAATAATGTAATTGATCAAAACAATTATCTAGAAAGCATAGTATTTTATTGCAGATATTGGTAGCGCACTTTACATACTACTGGGCATGAAAGAGTTAAATAGGAACACCACTTTTGCAGCTGAATCTTGGGAGATGGTGGGAGGGAAGAGGGTAATACAGGGTTTAATAGTGTTACACAGGCAAAGCCTGATGCTGTGGTGTTTCTTCTCAGAATCCAACCAGTCAGGAAGTGAATCTCCCAATTCAAAGAAATTTAAATTACCCTACTCTCCCTAAACTGCTGCACAGTAGGAAACCAAGGACACACCACATTCACAAAAAAGAGACCAGCATTTCTCAGGATAACACGTAAAGCAAATGAGCCACATGTCACACAACTTATTGCCAAAAAGCAAACCCTCAACCCGTTGCATTAAAAGGAGTCAACTGATTTTAAGCTTGAGCACTTGCAGATATAAAGACCAAGCAAGTGACACGGATAACAATGAAAATCTCCAATAACTGTTCAATTACAGTTCACATAGTATGAAATAGAGAACTACACAAAAGTGTGCATGTGTGTTCTTCCCCAGCTCCACCCCCATCCTCATGCACCACATGTGTGCGCCTATTGGACAACACAAGAAAAGAAACTTAGACTATATCAGAACAGAGACAGGGTAAGTGTCTTCACCTTAAGCTTAATGGACATAAATATATAAGGTATACAGAACTACATGACAGAACATTCTAAATCTGTTACTTATTTGTACACTTGTCAAGTTAGTAACATAAACTTATTCTCTTTTTATTCTTTCAGCCAGTATTTATTTTCTCTTAGTTAAAGAAATGCATGGACTTTGTCTTTATTGCTCGCTTTTAGACTTGTGACTGCCTGGTATATAGTAAATACACAATAAACATTAACTGAATGAAGTAATGAACTTTTTCAGGTCTACAGAAGACTCTGCTCTTTTAGGTAAGTGATTACAATACAGTATGTTAATCGATGTGAGAGTGGACTCACATGGTACGGCCAGAACAAGAGTAGAGTAGTCTAGCCCAGTAGATGATGTTATTCCATATTGTGGAGTCAGTTATTTCTATTTAATCATTTTATGGTTTTCTGTAATCATTAAAGACTTCTTTTAAGTTTTGATTTATGTGAATATTTTATCAGTTAATCTTACCCATTTAAGTAAATATTTTGATATCCAGAGGAACCCAAACCCTTTTTGTTAGTAATTTCCTTTTTAGAGCTTTCAGGCCTGTTTCTATATGGCTTTGCTCCAGCTTGACTGAGGCAAGGTACATTTTGTAAGTTAATGTGGTAATCTGTTGAGTGGTATCTACAGGAAAGATGTAGATATCGATATACTTATACAGATGTCTATACTACGGTATAAGTGAGCAAATCGCCATCTTCTATATATTAATATAGATCAGTAATTTGTGAATTTACATAAATTGATCTTACACTAATTTATGTTTTCAACACATTCTCCTTCCAGGCAATGAGTTTTGTACCATCATTCCCCTTTCTCCAAAATAAGACCATTCTGTGAGAATTTACCACAAGCAATTCAGCAAAATTTCATTGATCTTCTTTTACAAAATATCATAACACCAGAATGTTATATTTGTTAACATAAAGACCTTTATTCTTTCCACTTTTTCTAAAGTTTAAATTTTATCTACTCCTTTCTCCTTGTCATGACCTTACAAAGAACCATGATGGTCTAGTCATCATGGCTTCCTCCTACAGAAACCACATTTTCCCCCGTTAGGTCATGCATGTTTAACCACCAAGTGACTCTCTCATCATAACTTCCAGTGGGTGGCAGAGCAACTTGACGGAGAACTACCAGTATTCTTACAAAAAGGTATTTCATTAACAATCCCTCAGGTTTTCTGATATTTATAACGAAAACGTCAAGTTTAGTTCCTAACACCCAAACCACATTTTATTATTAAAATACATGCCATTATACATACACTAAAACCCAGAAAATGTACAGCACCAAGAATAAACCCTATGGAAAACTATGGACTTTGGGTGATAATGATGTGTCAATGTTGGTTCATCAGTTGTAACAAGTGTACCACTCTGGTGCAGGATGTTGATAGTGGGGAAAGCTGTGTATTGTGGGATTGCTGGAGTTGGAGGGTGTATGGAAACTTTCTGTACTTTCCATTCAATTTTTCTGTGAAACTAAAAATGCTCTAAAAAAAACTGTCTATTAAAAAACACTATTTGCAAAGAACATCAACACCAGACACTGGTCAGAAAACTTTATATATTTTATGAAGGTTAATTTATATAGTCCTCATAACAACCTTATGAGAGCAATATTAATACTATTATTCCCTTTTGATGATGATGAGACTGAAGCAAAGAAAGATTAAGTCACCTGACCCCAAATAGCACAAGTGGAAAGTGTCAGAGCTGCTGCCTGGATACAGCCTATGTACCCTGCTGGATTACTCAATCAGGCCAAATCAAGTCTCTAGTCATACATTCCTCCTCTCCACCCAAAGCACAATCCTTTAAACTTTTAACTGTAGCTGATTTCATAGAAATATTGTATACTTTACATAAATATATTTTTAAAATATCTGCATGTGTCATTCTTAAGGATATGCTCCATGAGAAAAAGTGGAAGTGAAAAAGTCCCTAATGGTTTTCTTGGTAAAGATGAATATAAGGAGTCGTTCGAGTTTTTAATTTGTATCAGGGTCATCAAACTGCCTCTCTGATTCTTTGGCTACCTGCCCAGTTCTGAAGTATTCTGCAAGTCTGTGTTTATTGATTTGGCAACTTATTGTCTTGGTTATCCCATGGTTATTTAGGAAAATTTTCATTTTCTTCTTTTAAATTTTCTGTTTTACAAATAATCTCGATGGCTTATATAACTTCTAAAAACAGAAAAGAATCAACATTTTTGAAAAGTTTAGTCAAGAGAAGGACATCTAAATTGTTTAGATAACTGTAGTGACATTGAAAAGAGAAGAATTTCCAAAGGACATAGCTGTTTGTTCCCAAAGTTCAGATTCCTTTTTTGGAGGAGTTAGTTCCATGAAAATGAGTGTGTGTGTGTGTGTGTGTGTGTGTGTATACACACACATATATATATAGTCTGACTTTATCTTATACACATACACAAACACATGCAAAGTTACTTTTCAGAAAGAGTTTCTTAGATACAAGAAGAATCTTATAGAATATATATGAACTTGAAGGACTTAGTAATACTTTGAAAATAATAGAGAAATGACACTAAGAGTTAAAGAGGTAATTGAAATCTCCCTTTGATGAAAATAGTATCTAAAATGAATATTGTAAGTATCTGCTGGTAGCTTTTAAAAATATTAATGATTATTGAAATTAAATAATGTCAATACTATAGAAGAAATAAAAACTACTTCCGTAATGATATTTTTTAAGAACGAACATTTTTAACCTTTACTTTTATATGTATCTTAAGTATTAAAAAATAAAACAGTATAAAGTATTTTTAAACATAAAAAGATCTGTAGCAAGTTCAGAATATGATATAAATATAATTGACCATTAAAATAGAAATGCCTTCTCTTACCAGAAAAATGAATAGAGAAATAACTTGCATTTTCTATGGCATGTCTTACAAAGAAAAAGTAGTATTTTACTTAAAATAATGTTGGTCTTCAGTTATAACTTTACAAAAGATAAAAATATAGAAATAATGTGTTCATAACAGCACCAGGACATACACAGCAGAAGCATTGTGTTCTCTTGGGTTGTATAACTGCTTTGAAATAATTTTTTTTTAGTGTCACCAAAGAAGAACTTTTGGCACTGTCAGGATACTCCACCATTTGGCCTTGTAGATGCCAAACGTGCCTGGAGAAATGTGCCAATTGGTTGCTGGTTTTTAAAAAGCAGTCTGATCTCTGTTGAGTTACCTCATTAGATTCAGAAGAGTCTGACCCACATGTCACGTTCCAGCTGTTTGCTTGTTTGTTTTTAATCTCAATCTAGTTTAATTGGGATAAGGTGAGTCACCTTGCACATATATCAGCTGACATTTGTGTCAAGAAAACTGATTAAAGGGATTGAACTTGAAATTGAAAAGATAAGGTGTGATTCAATGGGCCTTGGATGAGCTGTGTTTTGTTTTTTTTCTTCCTTTCCCTATGACAGATTCCTTGAATTTTAAACTAAGAATCTTAATCTCATGTACTTACAGAGCCTTTCTTCTGTGAAGTACAAATTTATTTGGGATGAAGGCAGTATCTGAGGTCCCAAATGAATCTAACAGTTATCATCATCATCATTGTAGCACTTACAAGGTGCCAAGTAGCATACAAAGTGCTTTCATATATAACCTCGTTTAATCATGAAAACACACTTATGAGTTTGGTACCATTTTATGATGAAGAGACAGACACAAAAAGTCTTAACGGCGTTCCCAAGAACATTCAACTAAGATGGGGCATAGAAAAGGTGCAGATGTGGACACAATCATAGACACAAAAAAGTTTTCTGATGATAAAGACCCTGCAATAGTGCCCTGCAATATGAATTGCAAATATGAAAATTATTCATTGATTCAACAAACTGGAAACAAAATGGTTTTCCTAGACAATTTGGTAACTACTAAAGGCCAAAACACTTATCAATCAGTTTGGGATAAAATAATTTAATTAGTTCTTAACAATATGGTCTAGGCTCTCTAATATAACAATAGATTCCTAATACTTAGATAAGCAAATAAAGATAGAAGAAAAAAATGTTTTAGTCATTTCTGCCTATGGCCTCAATTTCATATTCTGTAACTAATAATAAGTTACACAACATTCGGAGATGTTAAAGCAGTCCAGAATGACTGGACAAAGAAAGGGTGAATAAATATTCCATGATTAAAAATAACAACAAAACAAAACAATCCATCTAACTCAAAATAAATATTCTTTCTTAAAGTATCACTTTACATTTTAAACTCTAATTAGAGAGATGATACTAAATATAATTTAAAGAGGCTTATTATAACCAAAATAACTTTAAGGTCATTGTATTGAATTCCATTTTTTTTTTCACATGGGTATAATAGAACTTTATTGAGATAATAAAATCAAGATAACGATATCAAGTGTGATCTTTGATATCTAAGAAAACGCTTCTAAGAAATTTTTGTATTTAGTCCAGATTTATGTAGTATTTGGACCATGCTACAATAAAGAATGAATCTGAAGGTAAGAAAAAATATCCTTATCTTAGCTTCGAGTTCACCATGGAAGGGTCCAGGGAGGAATCTCCAAGGTGGAGGAAACCCCAGGACTGAACAAGCAGCAAGCAAAATGCTGGAGGGTCACATGTAAATCTCCTCAAGGGAGAACTAGACAAAATCAGAGAGAGGAAGAAGGGAAAGGGTGAGGGAGTACGGAAAGTAGGAACTGGGGGTTGAGGTAGGAGCGAAAGGTGGGAAGGGAGCAGAGGAGCAGAAGGGAAAAGTGGGTAATGACAGAGGAGGGAAAAATCCAAAGGAACAGAAAGGTGAGAAGATGAGAGAGAAAAGAGCATAGTTTCATTTTCTTTCCCCATCAGTGAGCTTTAAAACCCTGAACTGGACACTTCGAAAATAAAAACTGCAGGAGGTGAGGAATATACTTGTAAATAATAATTAAAAAATAATAATAACAGCTTCCTGCTATGAAAGCAGAGGTTGTAGGTCCCATCTACCTTAAGATTTCAAATGTCTCTTTTTAAAGAATGAGTAAAAATATTTACTTTTTCTAAGGGGGTTGGGGGTGGAAATCCATTCCTAGTGGAACTGTACGGAGTTGAAAATATTTATTATGAATTCTATCTTTTTGAATCTTCACTGCACCAAACCACAAAACTTTAACAGAGGCTAGGGATTGTTAGACTGTGGTCTGTCACCTATAACTCACTTTTATACATGTGAGTGAAGACTCGTATTTGTTAGTGGGCCACTTGTGAACATAAAGAATTTACCAAAAAAAAGGTAAATTTATCATGATAGCATATCTGAAATAATGATAGGATTTGAGTGTCATATAAAAACTAAATAATGCCACTCTGGTGACTAGATGTATGTGTGATATACATATGTATAAATGTACAGATACCACTTAAAAAGAAAGATCAAAAGTGCTAACAATATCCTGATTTGATGACAGCTGAAGAACTGATTGTCGCCTTCCACAATTGAAACGATGCAAATGCCGAGGGGAGAAACTGAGGCTTTGGGAGGGGGAGTTAGGTTAATGAATTCAGTTGAGAAGAGAAATATTAAGCCTATTTCAGAAAACTTCCTCCCAATGAAAATAGATAATGGAATCACCTCCCAAGAGGAACACTAGAAATGCTATCCCCAAGGACATTTGGAACTACAAGACATTCCATTGTGCCAAACTTTATGCCCTTTTATGTCCAAAGTATGTTATTTGATGAAATATGTTCAAATTTATTCTATAGGGGAGAACAGAGAGGCAATATGTATACATATATACATACACACACACGCACATAAACATACATCATACACATACATATATAGTCTATATATTCTATGTGTATGTCTGTTTTATATTTGTTACATATACATATATATGTTATATAGTTGATGTGTACCTATAATAGATATTACATATATACATATAATCTATACATAGTTCACGTGTGAATACATGTTATATAAAAATATATATATAACATGTTATATATACATACTTACCTATAAATAGTCTCTCTATATAGTCTATGTTTGTGTTTGTATACATCACAACACATAAACTATATATATAAAACATTTATATACATATGAGAAAGAGAGAACTTTGATATTTGGCGTTCTTTTGTATGTATGTTTTTAATCTTACAGTTCACGAATAAAAACCCTAAAATCTGTGATTGATAGATATTAAAGAAGTATGCTAAGATAACAAGCCCTTCCATTTTCTTTATTACACTAATACCCTCAATACTCAGAAGCTTCCAGGTTTGCATTTTTCAGTTAACACTTGCTGCCTCTGAGAATAAGCCCAATAATTAATCTAAAATTCCAATAAATACAACAGAGAAAAGTACAGATGAAAAATTAAAAACGCTCAAACTCTCAGTGAGAACTTAAGGTTCAATGACCTAACTTTTCCTTTAGGAAAGAACAATCACATTCAGAAAACCTATGCCCCCATGGAATGACACATCCACTTCCTCCTAAACATAGATCACATTATCAGTGTTGCCAAATATATCAACAACTGCCTGGCTGTTGAACACCACGTTTATCTAATGGACCATAACAGACAGCGAGAACAAGCACAGTTGGAGACAGTGATCTTTAAAAGTATTTTCCAAAGCAGTACAGTTCTTTTTTTATTTTTTATTTTTTAATTAGGGGTAAGAGGGTTAATAAACAAGACAGATATATGAACACTGTTTAGATATCTCCACTGAAACCATTTCTTTCAGACAAAATGTAAAATAATTCTGGAGAGTCATATTTTTATGTCTTTACATAGGAACTAGAACAGGGAGGAAGGAGGTCAATGGAACGAAGTTTATATTGGATACCCAACCAAAACTACAACAAATTGTAGAGAAAATTCCTAAAGACCCAGAGATAAATTCTCAACTTTTCTCCTCTATGTAATGAAACAATTCAAAGCTGAAGATAAGGATGGGGCCAAGATGAGTTTTATTTAAATACCTATAAAAAATACAATTACACAAATTGTTTCACATAGTTTAATTTCAAAAGTAACAATGTTTTCTAAAATATTTAGAAAACATGAGTAAATCAAAAGGAAAAAATCACTTATAATCCTGCTATGCAGAGGTCAATATTGACTATTAAAATTTTGATTCGAATTTTTTAATCTATGTCCTGAAAACAATATTTTAAAAACAAAACATTTCTACATATAGTTTTGACCCTGTATTTTTTATTACATACTATATAATTTCCATATTTTTCATGTAATATCCATATTTTTCACAGCAGAAAGTAACTTTCTAGAGTATCTTTTCAATTACTGTTACAGCACTGCCCTTCATTCATATACCCAATCCTCTGTTGTTCTCAAAGGTTTGCTGTTACTAACAGTCTGTGATGCATACCGTTACATCTTCCATTTATGTACATCTATAAATATTTCCCTAGAATAATTTATTTGAAATCTGTCAAAAGAGAAAAAAAAAACTTCAAGACTTTGTAATACAAACAGTTCAAACATCTTTCAAAAAGTTTGTAATAATTTTCCTTTCCACCAGCAAGTTTGTTTATTGTGGTTTTTGACAGAGTACTTCTTTGTGTATTTGTTTGGTTTTTTGCTTACTTGAACCTGTCAACCTCTTTTTATGGTTTCTTTCATAGGTTCATGTTTAGAAAAAGCTTTTCTCATCCAAGATTATTTAAACATTATATAATAAATAAATTATAAAAATTAATAGAAATTTTTAAGGTGAACCTCTATTTTCTTCAAGTCACTTTATATAGTTTTTTATAGATCTATATTGATATTACACTTAGAATTTATGTTGATGTATTGTATGAGATAAAATAGTTACCCAATTTTCTCACTACGTTTGTTAAATAAGCCATCTGGCCCTCACTGATTTGATGTGCTACCTCGTAAAATTACTATATATACACTATTTTTATTTAATTTAATTTATAAAATTATTATAACTACTTCCTCCTCACTTCTCTAAAAGACCCAGGGGTGGCAATTATTTCACCTGTGTAGGAAGCAGTTAAAGCTAAGCAAATTCTCATCTTCTATACTTATATGTTTTTTATTAAATACAAGTCAAATATTAATCTCCCCTCAAAAGCTTAGTCCTATCTATGAATGAGATGAAGTAGAAATCAGTAGATCAAATCAAGAGGAGATAGGCAGAAGCCTGACTAGAGTGAAGAGCCAAAAGTATATCTATCCTGACCTTAAGAACCAATAAAGTATCAGTTCTCCTTTTCTCCCTGTACTTTTGTGACATTGTATTTAAAGCAGTGGTTCTCACAACAGGTCTCCAGGCCAGCAGCATCACCTGGGAACTTATTAGAAATTAACCTCCTCAGACCGACTAAATCAAATATTATGGGTTTAGGGCCCAGCAACCTATAGCCAGCCCTACAGGTGAAACTGAGGCACACATAAGTTGGAGAAGTGCTGATTTCAAAGAACTTCATCAAGAAAGGATCTTAATAGAACCCACACAAAAAAATCATGATATCTTTATGGAATCCCAGCCCTTATTAGAACCTATAATATAGATCTTTCTTCATTTGTCTTTTTTTCATTTATTGTATATGTAATCATTTATTAAACATGTTTTGTGAGTCCAGATTGGGGCTAGGTGCTGAGTGTGAACATTGATTATGCCAAATCCTTTGCATCAGAAAGTTCACAATTTTCTGAAGGTTAGGGGCACTGACCTCCGCACCGTGAAAAATCTGCATATAAATTTTTGACTTCCTCAAAACTTAACCACTAGCCTAATGTTGACTGGAAGCTTTACTAATAGCATAAACAGTCTATTAATCCATATTTTGTATATTATATATACATTGTACACTGTATTCTTAAAATAAACTAGAGGAAAAAAACGTTATTAAGAAAATCATAAAAATGAGAAAATACATTTACATTATTTATTGGAAAAAAAAAAACATGTATAAGTAGACCTACATAGTTCAAAACCATGCTGTTCAAGGGTCAACTGTAATACAATGAAGGCTAACCAGGGTAGAATTGAAAAGTTTACCTCTGGGAAGGGAGACTCCACATGTAATGTAAGAGTAAAACAGCAGCAATTTAAGAGATTTCAGGAGTGGATATAAGTAAAAGATAAAGAGAGCAGAAGATCCTGAGTAATTGAAACTCAAGAAAAAGAAAGAGATAATCACAATTATTTTTAAAAAGGAGGGCTAACTAACTGATAGGTAGTTTTGTACTTATTATGTTAAATTCTTTGTCTCTCTCCTCTAAGTCTGTGGCTCTTTCCACAGTGAGTGAAGCAATCACAATTTCCTGACACCAAACCTTCACTGTTCCTTCAGTCTCAGTTCATTATACACATCTCCTCCAGGACACTTTCCTTGACAAATCCTGTTCTTACCCTGCTGACACAGTGCTTCACCTGGCCTCTTATTCAAACAACTCTTTCAATAATTACAAGAAACCCAGTGTTATTTTAATATTCCAGTCACTCATGGAATTATGAGTGACATAGTAAGGTAACTCAACTCATCTTGCCCTGAAAGTATCATGGCAGAATGACATAAAAAGAAAATGTTCTCCAGAATGTTCAGGAAGAGATTTTCAGCAGAGTATTTTCCACTGTCTGGGGAGAAAAAACAATATCTCTTCACAAATCAAATCTGATCACACTCCCCTATCAGTCAATATTCTTTCTCCCTCTTCACTTAGATAACTCCTACTCATTCTTCAGATAGAAATTCAAGTGTCAGTTCTGCCATGAAGTCAATTCTAATTTGTTTGGACAGTTCAAATTCTTCATAGCATGTGTTACAATAATAACTTTATATACATTGATGTGATTAAAATCCACTTACTCCACTTGACTCCTCATGCCATGTCTATTTTTATTCACTTTTAAATCACCAGAACCGGGGGCACTGCGTAGCACATGGTAGGTGCTAACAGAATATTTAAATATTTATTGAATGAATAAATAACTGTTCACGTCTTTGAACAAGCAAAGTAACCCTCTTATTGTTCTCTCTGTATAGAATAGTCTTCTCTGGAAATCCATGACTTGGTTTTGTAACTTCATTAGCAGTACTTGTCAAATTATCAATGGTAGGGGGGGTCTTTCATCCTAATATTTTAATACAAGAAAACTACTTATTTCTACCATATCTTTTATATGTACCTATTTACTGGTTATTCCCATATCCATAGAATAAACCTCCATGAAAATAGACAGTTAGTCTGTTCACTACTACAGTTCCAACTCCTGGTTTTGTGTTTGAATAAGTAGAAAAACTTTTTTTCCCATCTCTCCTCTGTTAGAATAACTTGAGATAGACCAGCATAGAACTGAGACACACTATACTCTACCAAACTGATTGTTATTAGCCAGAAGATTCTATTCATTTTAGGTCACTCAAAGTTGGAACAACAAGAAAGAGAATAGCAGAGAGCAGACTAGAAAGGTGATGATATGTAAAATATGAGGATGTCTCACATCTTTAACCATCGTAAGCAAGGCAGATGATGTCTCAAGATTTGGGGAACTAAATAGCATGCTAGGGTAGGACAGGGAAGACTTTTTCAAACATGAGCCAATAAGTTACTGCTAACATATACTGTTATCTGTTAATTAAATATATAAATATTACTCTGGGCCATAAGCCCTTACAGGTTATGGTAGAAAAAAAAGACTATCATCTGGTCTCAAATAAAAGGCAAGCCCAAATATTACCTTTACCAGAGTTCATCATAAGAGTTAAAATTTCACCTCTCTATAACAACAATTGTCAATATTGGGGTATAGATATAATATACATTGTGGCATTTATTTAATTTGTTGCTTTCTCTCATGGGCTGAATTGTGTCCCCACCTAAAACTGGTATGTTGAAGTCCTGACCTCTGTTACCTCAGAATGTGGCAGTATTTAGAGAGTGTTTAAAGAGGTAATTAAGATTAAAATGAGATCTTTGGGGTGGGCACTGAGGTAACATAATTAGTGTCCTTATAAGAAGAGAAGATTAGAACACAGACACACAGAAGAAAGACCATACAAAGAAAAGATGACCGACTACAAGCCAAGGAGAGAAACCAGAAGAAATCAACCAACCCTGCTGGTACTTTGATCTTAGACTTCTAGCAGCTAGAAGTGTGAGAAAATAAATTCCTGTCATTGAAACCACCCAGTCTGTGGTTATTTTGTTATAAAAACCCTAGAAAACTAACTACCAATATATATTTCGTTTTAAAATGTTTTAACTTAAAATTACGAACATAGTAAAGTATATAATATCCCCCAAAGTCTATTTGTTGACTTACTGAATGAGAAAGAAATAGTGAAAATTAGCGTAGAGATCAGCAAATATTAACAACAGGGTGAAATGGACTAAGTATTTAAAGGCTATTCACTGGTGATATATTTGCCTGGGAAGAAAACCAGATGATCAAGACACTGGTTCTACAAAAAATACCACATACATTCCACTTCACATAAATTGATGCCTGAGAGCATGCCATTTATACATATTGATAAAAGAGGAGAAGATACAGCTGAGCCTAGAGGGGGGAGGGGAAAGAGCATATTCAAAAGAAATGAGAAGTAGTAGGATTTCGGAAGGTAGAAAGAGATATAAAAAAATAAAATTGTCGTAAGGAGCAGGAGATCATGAAAACAACAATGAAAGAAAAGATAATCTATAGAAGCAATAGAAAAATGAATCTAATATGTAAAGTGGAAGCAGAGAGCAAAGAAAAAGAGTCATTGTCACCATAAACCCAAAGCAAGAGCACTATAACAGTTAGAGGGCCTATAGCAATATCTAAAGTTTTAATCTAAAATTTAAAATGTCAAAATCAAATTTTAAAATATATAAAGGTTTGCAAATTGCAATATTATGTTCTCCGAACAACTGTATCCTATACATATATAACAGTTTTATATAAATTTTATATTATTTAAGAAAGGGAAAGATTTTAACATGTTTGATATGATGTATGTGGTACATCTAAATGAAGAACATCAAGGACTTTTGGAAGTCTTAAAATTGTTCCACGAAAAGGTGGCAAGGCAATGTAGGAGGAGAAGGAAGGCACGATAGACACAGAACAGCTTTACCTAAGTTGTAGAATCATGAGTCCTCTAGCAAATTCTACTGATATCACTAGACAGTTATTCCCAGAAGAAAATATTAGGAGAGGTCATAATTAGTGCTGAAAACTCAGACATCATCATCTTATTTTTTGTTTGCTAAAATATAACCCAAAAGCATGTTCTTGCATCAGCAATCTACTTTTTAAAATGTACAAGTTTATATCTAAATGATGACAAATGAATACCTATTTAAAAAACTCAATGAAAGAAATCTATCTGAGGAAAAAACATCATTCACCAGTTGCTTGGTATTATGACGAGACAACTATTCTACTTTTTCAAGTGACTGCATTACTACTTCTTATAGAAATAACATAATAAAACATATCTGGTTGCTTACATCAACAAGAATCCATTGCTTAATAAATTATGGCCAGATTTGACCATTTAAATATAGTGTTTCCAGGGAATGATGATAAACAGTGTGTTCGCATCTTCGGAGACACTTACATACCACTTCAAATACAATAAAAGTCCATTGATTAACACTTAATTAAAAAGATAAAGCAACCCAGTGTGATTTCATCCTTGAAAGAAGAATTATGACAAATTAACTTAATGCAAAAATATAGAACTTTAGTTTTAATAGGAGTATAAGAATTTTAGAAAGGACATAAGAAATAAAAATTTGATTGTTTATCATCTTGGTAGGTCATAATAAATTTTTACAACATTCTGCCAGCCAATTCACCCTGAAAATAAATTTGACTAAATTAGAAAAAGGCTGAGTTTCAGTTCTTGGAGGAAGGAAATTGATTATTTAAACCATGAAAGCTAAAACCATATTTTAAAATTTCCATTGTTAAAAATTTTAACACCTATAAGTACATACTTTCTAATATGTGTATTTCTTATATGGTAGGGCTAAGTAAATCTGGTATCTTAAGTCTTCACACCATATGTACAGATTATGAGTTATACAGTTAGAGAGTTTAATTATTAGATAAATAACATCTTTCTTGAAACTTAAGCTATTATCATTTGGTATAAATCTATTACTACATTGAGTTGATACACTTTGAGTGCAAAAATCATTGCATTTCATCAATATAAAAGAGATTAACCAGGATGCTCTGATTCACAGATGAGCATTTCTGAAATAAGAGATTATGGGAAGTGAATTTTTATTGCTAATGCAAGCAATACTGCCAAGAGGTAACAATGGCCCATCATTCTTAATTTTATTTTCGAACTTTGGATTCTTAAGCAGTGGACTTTTAAAAGAATGAAGGTAACCAGTATACACATGTGAAGCCTTAAATTCAGTCCTATTTCAGCAAGTACATGCTGAGGTTTATCTTTTTATATCTGTTTCTGGTATTATAGTGAGCATATTAGGCTAGACATTCAATTGCAAAATTGTAATCCAAGCTCTACATTTATTAGCACTAGAATATTGGCTAGTCCTCAACTCTGCAGAATCAAGGTTTTCTCAATCTGTGAAATGGGTATAATTATATGTACCTTTCTCATATCACAAGATGACAGAAGCATAAAACAATTGTGTTATGAGTAGAAACTCTGAGCCAAATACTAACCAGATGCTCCTAATGAGAGATATCATGTTGAGCAAATAATTTCATCTCTTTGGACTTCAGTTATGAGATAACAAGAACAATAATAATAGTACCAGAGATGTGTATGGCACTAATCACATGCCAGGCAATATTCTGTGTGTTTCAAATAAATTAATCCATTAAATATCCCCAAATTTGTGTAAAAGTCCTATCATCATTGTCTAGTAGATTTCCAGACACACATTAAACAGTCTATTGAATGAAAGTTAAATAAAGAAAATGGATAAATGATTTGAAATGTAAGATTTTGCCATTGTTAGTAAAATTGGGAACATTTCCTTAATTTACAAGAATGGTAAAAATGGTGAAAAATATAAAAATCTCTGTATAGGTAGAATGAATGTGAAAGGATGTGTTATGCTTCTAATATTTTTTAAAAAATGAATTAAGAACAAAAGTATGTGAAAAAAATAGAATAAAAAACTGCTGATAAATGTGTGAAACAGTCCATGTTGTTAGAAAATGTTATTAAACTTAATGTGAAAAACTAAAACAAAGCTTTATACATGATTGTAGGAGACTTCCAGTTAAAGGCTCCATTCCAACGTTTTTATTTAGTAGTGTCTGGTTGCTAATTAGTTAAAGACACTCTGGGAGTCATTCACAGCTGTGACTCTGTACATTCAGAAAGGGGCAGTTAACTGGAGGGCAAATTATATACTAATAACCTAGGGAGAATATGATCTATTTTCAGGATTTAACATCAAGAGTGGCAAGAAGGAATAATTATAGTGAAATAAGCACACACACATAAATGCACAGAGATAATTTTAAAACATTTAATGGTAGAGAAAAGTAAATTATTTAACTCTAACAAGGGATAAGAGTCTTTTGATAGCTATCACTTACTGCAGTAAATCTGCTGAAGTTTGCATTTCCTGGCTGCTGGCTCTGTTTATTTAAAGTCATTCTGAATGCTCTGCTAGAAAGGATTTCAGTGGTGCTGCCAAATTTTCACTAGATCGAAAATGTGCATTGCTGATAATGTTTTTATAAACAGTGCACACAGAACAAGAACAATGTTCTTTAGATATCAATTTGCTGTTCTTCTATAGCCAGTCTTTTGGCTAGGTCTTCTCACTTGGCAGAATCTGTCCAATCTGGTTATTTCTGATGAAATGTACTAGAAAAGTTACATCAAAGTCCCCTATGGGTTAAGTGCTGAAGTGGATGTCTCTCATTAACTGGTATAGCCCCAAGGGCGATTCATCAGTATGAATGTTGGAATGTCTAAATATTTGTTAGAAAACTGTCCATAAAGCAAAGTCTTCTGACTCGAAAAAAAGTAACAAATGATGTACTGTCAAATGTGACTTGTACAAAAGTATTCAGATTACATATGTCTTCTCTCAACCCTAATACTCAGGTAGAATTTGCTTTTGCTATTACTAAGGAGTTATAGTTAAGGAATTCTTAGGGTTTCCATTATCCCTTTAGATTTATCTTGGGACAAAATCCACAGGAGTTTTATTAAAACAGAGTTTACTCACAATAGGTTTCATGAATGGCAGAAATGAACATAAACTGAAAACTCAGGAGTCAGCAAAAGTTAATGGCTAGCGCTAGGGGGAAGTCGAATTGTTAGAAAAGAAAAGCTTTGACTAAGGAGCAGCAAAAACTGAAGACAGGAATAGAAAAATGCACAAAAAAGAAACAGAAATACATTTCTATAGGGTCACAGGTGTTAGAAAATCAAGTAAGGAGATCAAACACGAGAAGCAAACAAGGAAAGATCTGGAGGAAAATTATCAAAATAGGTAAATGCAGAAATATTTATAATTCCTCCCTGGTTACTTCATTCCTATACTTCTGTCTTTAGATCATTAAAATTAATTCCAAACTACAGTTTCTGTGTCCCAATGGATATCTAAGGCCTTGGTGTCAGTATAGGCCAACCTATCTAAATCATAAATTTTGCTTAGAGATTGGGATGAAGAAGCTTAACCTTATGTATTTATTTCTTATTTTTAAAAATAAAAATGGACTAATGTTATAGAGATAAAATTTACATGGCTTTTTTAAACTAAAATAAATTTAGACTTGCACAGTTTCACTTGATGCTTTGAAGACTCCTGTCTACTTAGGGGCATTTTAAATAGCACAGCAAGGTAATTAAATTCCAGCCACTGAAAAGGGAATGAGGCTTTAGAGTAAGTTCAAGAGGGTTTTTTAATTCTTCCCAGGTACTTAGACTTCTCTCTGGTAGCTGCTATCAGCTTTTTAATGGGACCTCATTAGAGTAGCCCAGGCATGGCCTTTTGACTCTCAACAGAGATAACTAAGAAACAGAAACAGTCATGTCTCAATTTATTTTATGTGTCTACATATCCTATATCTGTATCTATATCTAATCTATCATCTATATATCTATATATCTATATCTATAACAGACAAATTAACTCCATTTTTCAAAATATAAAAGTTGAAATATAACAGAGAGCAAGTATTAAAATCGATTCAGAGTGGCAGTATTTTAGGTGATATTTTTCTTTCTGATTTAGTTAATATATCACAACAAGGTATCCCTATTGAGCCTAAGAAGATTGAATATGGGGTGTTGATACCATTTCATGATCTAACTCCAAGCCAATCTTACAATTACCATCAACTTCTTTTTTGAAGGCTAAGTACCATTCTTAGAGAAAGAACCATAATTACACCAATAACTGGGGTACAGGCATGTTTATTTAACTAGAAAGAACCTAACTTGGCCAAATGTCAAGTACAGAAGTTGAAGGAGAAGGGACTCAGAGTTTCTACGAGGCTTCCGAGAGAAAATTCACCATAACAAATGAGAAAGTCTAGCACAGTGAGTTAGATTCTGGAATGGGGACTGAGAATAGAAGATGCATAGGGTACAAATAGCTGTCACAAGAACCCTGCCACCCCTATATTATATAAGTCCATACAGAGAGTTAGACTGGATATGAATGAAGCTTAATGAAAGGAATAACACTTTGAGGTCCAAGCTATCCTGTAATGGAGATCCTCTGAAAGAGCCTAAGACAATGTTATTTCCTTACCACTTTTCAGAAGGACAAGAAGAAGCAACTCTAAGCAGGTCACAGTAGCTCTGCTTTGAGTCAGGGCCCAAGCCAAGCACCTGGTATTGAGCCTTGAACAGTATGCCAAGTGATCACAGAAGCCCTTGAGAACAGTGTCGTTAGGTAACTAGTCAGACATGAGGAAAGGGGGGAACAAAGGAATAGGGGCCCAGCCCAGAGAACACCCAAAAGAACACCCTACTGGTAGTTAGAGAATAACCTCCTGTATCCCCAGAGACAAAGGACAAGAGGGTCGTAGTTTTAGCTGGCCTAATCTGGCTACAGACACCTGAGCAGAAGGTACTACCCCAATATGTCTATAATTTAAGCTTCATTATAATACTATGTTCATGCCTGGAAGTTCATGAATCTAATTATAACAGACTGAATTCTGGGTAAGCACATGCACACTAGGCAAAGAGTTATATAGCAGCCAAGTGTTAATCAAAACGACCTCACTTGCCAATCACCTAAGAACACCTTTGTAACTACCCATCGTAGCCCTAAATATCACACAGACCTCTTCCTCCTACAGGGTTACAGCTCTCCATCTTCCTTGGCTTTAACCTGTACGCCCCCACCCTTGCCATCCCAGGGGTACATAACCTTGTTTCCATGTGGTTAGTCATTTTTAGGCTTGACCCATTTTCTACCTCATAATGTGCTTTTAATAAATGAATATTTCTCATATTCACTGAGTTGAAATTCATTTCTTCAGCAGTGAAAAGGACTTAGAGGTGTGTGTGTTATTGGCACTCTGATCTCTCCAATGGTTACAGTATAACAGTCTATAGCAGAGACAAAATGAGAGCAATATGGCTATCCATCTCCTTTTACTGCTTTATTTTTTCTTCTCACTCTTCTTCCGTCTCCCTACTTCAAACTACTGTTTAATGTACTGGAATAAATACTGGACTAGGAGCCAAAAGATATGTGTTTTTGAATTTAATAGTTGAGTGACCTTGGGGCAACATAGTGTTTACAAATCAGTTTCCTTTTCAATATAATGAACAAAAAATGAACGTGAAAATGCCATGAAAGTTATAAATCTTTATTAATCTATAAGGTTTTTATTAGATTTAAGGAAAATAACATGAGATCATTATGACTGCCTCGTTGTTCCAAATACTTTCCCTTGAGATCATGCTCTTGACCTGGAATGTAATACAAACTGGATTTTTAAGGGAGGAATTTTTTGTTTTTTAACGAAGTGATCACCTTGACTACTCCAGCACCCACCTGGCACTACATACAACCATTATAATAACATTGACCATAAACCCTAGGCTAAACTGCAAATCCTCATGACTGTTTTGTAAACACTAATTTGTACTTCTTCATCCTCCATAAAGGAAGATTTTATTCCTTCAGCAAAATATGAAATCAAAGTTTAGTTTTAAATATACATATACCATATGAAGCAACTCAATTAATGGAGCATACACAGATTACTAAGATTTAAATAAGTAAGCTTCAAAGTTCTTCTTACTTGCCTTTGTAATGTTTTGGGTGACTGTACTTGGTCACTGATATATACATATTTTGAGAAATAACAGAAGTTCAGGCCCTGAATAATAAACTGTCCTGAGACAGACTGACTCATGAAAAATAGGAAGTTTTTCACATTACCCATTTTACTTCATGGCTCAGAATTTTCCATACTCCTTATGTATTCTAGAGACAGGTGGGCTTACCTGGCATATGGGAATAAAGCACCACTCTGGTCAAGTCTTACTTTCGTATTGTCTCAGAATTATTATTAATGCTTTCTTGCTCATTGCTGGTCCTGTGGGAGAACTAAATCAAATAAAAATTAGAAAAGTGCTTCCAAAGTACTTTATTACTTAGTATATTTAATCTCATCAATAAAATCTGAAAATAAGAGCTGTCAAATATGCAAATACTCAAGAATTGGCTAGTATTTTGCTTAGCTCTTCATTATAAAATTTTTGCATGTTCTGGCAAAGACTGTCAAATCATTCTAGCTGAAAGAAAACTAATTTCCACAAACTGTTATTTGCTATATTCTTCCAAAATTCTGTTATTACCACCTGTACACATTAGCCAATTATCTCCTGTCTGTTGTTTAAATAAATGAATTTTGTTTACAATTGTCTGTACCACTGAGTAAGAGGTCTTTAAAAATAATTGATCATGGAGAACTGGATTTTGAAAAAAATAATAAAAACTTGTGGAAAGTAAATATAATTTAAGGGAAGGATGTTAGCTTAAAGAACTGGTGGAAAAGACATGGGAGGGGAAAAAAAGAAAGGTAGGGAAGGTGTATTCACATATTACTCATTTAATATACTCAGCCAATTTTAAAATGTGGAAAAAGACTCACATAGAAAAAATAAAACATATTTTTTATTAGGTTATGACCAGTAAGGAAAACTTTGAGGAGAAGATCACATGGTATATATACGATTTTGAAAGAAAGTCCTTGATCTGCATTTGACTGTAATATGAGTGAGAAAGAAAATTTTATTGTGTGAAGGCACTGGGGTATTTTATTATTTTTAAACAGCCAGAATTAAGAACCCTGAAAAATATAAAAATTAAATGATAATTCATAAAGTAAAACTCATAAGTGCTATAAAAGTTTTTAAAAGATAGATACCTGTTAACATCTAAACATAAACCCTAATACTCCATACTCTTATTCTTTCACACTGTGGTTTTAAATGTGTTGAAGCAGTCAAGAGAAATAAAACATAGAAGAGGAAGAAATCACGCTGAACTTTGGAGGTAAGCATGCTGCAAGTAAATCGTAAGATGGGTATTGATATAATTATATTATTTTGCTTTGAAAAAAAACTTTGACAAATATGTCACTAATTTGGAAAGTAGCAAATATTCAAGTTGCAAAACTAGGAACTACACTAATTCTTTTGACATATAAAGGCAAGGATTCAGGAATAAAAAAGAAATTTTCTTAGGCAGTGTTAGTGGATATAAACTTTAACTATGAGTTTTAAAGGCCACATATCAGGCATTTCTCATATGAACTATTCTAAATTATAGTTATAATAGCACTAGTCTGAGCCATCATGAATGCCCAAGATCATGTAGAAAAATTCATTGCGGGCAGCTCTCTGAAAACCAAATTTCTGTGATTCTCAAATAATCATTTCCAATATTGACTATTCATTGGGTATAAGAATTTTTAAATGACTCCTCCACACCAGAAATCAACATTAATTGAAATCTTTAGAATTATTTCTTCCGATTTTAGTCTACATTCATAATCCTATTCTTACGTTCCTATTTCTTCTCTTACACGTTCCCTCATACTCTTAACTCACCTTTACATTTTGTGTATGTGTCTATTATGTTAACTATATCTTTTTGTAAACCCTTTTATAGAAGTATAAGTGTATAAACCTTAAATGTACAACCTAAAGAATTTTTATTAATTGAACATGCCACAGTTAACCACCACCCAGATCAAGCAAAAGAATATTACAAGAACCAAAGAATCCTTCCTCATGTCTCCCTGTCAAAGAAGTAACCACCATTCTGTGGCCTATCACAACAGTTTAGGTTGGCTTTTGACCTTACTATGAATGGAATCATACAATGTGCATTCTTGTGTGTCTGACTTCTTCTGTATTATATTATGTATGTAAGATAATGTTTTTTGTAGAGCAGATTTACTGGCAATGAATTCTCTCAGTTTTAGTTTTTCCATAACAATCTTTAATTCTCCTTAAATTTTGAAAAATAATTTCAAAATTCTGAATATAGACTTATAGGTTGACTGTTTTGATTGTCTTTTGAGGAGTGTTAATAAATGTCCTTCTACTATGTTTTGATGTGCATTGTTTTTTGTGAGACATTTTTAGCCAACTTCACCTTTATTTCTATATGTAATTTATCTCTAACTGCTTTCAAGATTTTCTCTTCTTAATTTCTCTCATCAATTTGATTATTATTTTATCTGTGGATTCTTCTGGACTTTCTATGTACACAACCATAAGAAAAAATGACAATTTTGCTCCTTACTTCAAAATATTTATGTATTTATCTTTTTTCTTGCCTTATTACACTGGATAGAACCTTATTAAGGTGTTGAATCAAATGGTAATAGTTACCATCCTTCTCTCATTTCTAATTTATTGAGGAAAGACTTAAATCATGAGCCCAGTCTGAACTACATGACCAGAGAGACAGAAAGACAGAGTCAAGTGGTAAATACACGGCCAAAAATCTGTAAGGAACAACCAAGAACATCTTTCCTCATTAAAAAAAAGAACCTAGGAATAATATTCTTATTGTAGACTGTTGGCAATACAGACACCTTAACTCATCCATCAATTATAATTATCTGTATTATAATAGAAAATTCACAGAGCAATCATCTAGTCCAACATCTTCATAAAATCTTAACATTTCTTTTCCAACATGTTTCGTAAATTGACACGAAAGCTTCACTTGAGCCTTTCCAAGGATAAGCAACTACGTTTTATTTTTAGACCTTTTTGTTAGAAAAGCACTTATTAAATAATTACAAAATCTGTACATGTCCTCTCTTATCCAAATATGTAGTTTTTTCTAGCCACTTCTTCAACCATATGTATTTCTTATAATTAGGTTTAGCTAAGTAAAAAAATAAGAGTGGGGTGTGTGAAAAGAAGAAGTGGTCTAAACAAAATGGAATTTGAGGTCTCCCTCAAATATCTGGGTAGGTGGTCCAAAGTCAGTATGATGTTCCACAGTACAAGGAACTCAAGCTCTTTATTTCTCATCATTCTATCAAGTGTGACCTCAGTAGTCCATCTACAACTGAGGTAGTTAGCTTGATGAAAAGCTAACACTTCACACATGTCATCTTATAAGGAAACTTCTCAGAAGCTGTCACATGACATTTTTGCTTAGATCCCACAGGCCAGAAATTACTCATCTGGCCATATCCAACTGCAAAGGAGCTTGAGAGCTATCATAAGCATTTATTTTGTAGTATTTCCCACATGGCAATCATTGCTCTTGACTCCATTATTATGATAACACATCTATACTCTCTTTTCTTCCTCTATGTCTTCTACTATTTCTGCCACTGCTGACTAACCCCTCTATCGTCTATAGCTGCTGAATACTCTTAGTATCTATTGCCCCATGATTTCTATTTGCTTCCTTTCTTTTCTGTAGATCTGTGTTAATATTACTACAGTATCTTTTCTAATATTCCTTAGATTGGAACTCTCTAAGAAAGTAGATTTTGATTATTTTATATAATTACTACACTCCATACTCTAGAGTGCCCCAACTAGGCAAAGCTATTAGGCGACTTTATACCCCATCTCCTGGCCAGCCAAAAAGGGCTACCTTCAGATTAAATTCAAATTAAAATTTATTTAGACAATAAAAACTGCTTTTATATTCCATATGTACTACAAAGGACATATTAAGAAGTATGTGTAGTATGGGTTTTGTTTAGTTTTCTAGACCACAGGTAATCTTCCTAATAGTTTTAGCATAGAAAATTGAAAAGAAAAAGACACTAATTTCAGCCTGTTAGAAGTCACTAGCCAGATGTTGTAAAAAGAACCGCTAATGAAAGATCTCTCTGGGGACTTTAAAAGTTTCTTTATATTCAACCTAATGCTCTTAAAAAGAATATCGCATTTCATTCACACACAAGGCATTCGAGTTAAATTAAAAGGTTTGAAAAATACTCTTCTCTGAATTAAAGTCTAAGTGACTGGTTTTGAAGTTTACTTACTTTCCTAAAGGACTTTTACTTCCCTCTGTCATAAACTGAGTAATTTTTCTCAATTTGACTTGATGCCATTCAACCTTTTTAATTAGACCTACAGTTGGATGTTCAGTTCAGGTGAAGCTGAATCAACAGTCACAGTTTAAGTCTGTTAGGGCATAGGAAGCAAGCAATTAAACTAGAAGTGAATTTAAAAGGCAAAATAAATATTTCTGTTCAGAAATCAGGAGGAGGGAAAAGACAAAGTAATTAAATATTTTATTCGGTAGACCTCACAAAAGTCAGTGGTCAGTTGTTTTCGATGTTTTTGATTCAAGAAATAATTTATGGACATAATCTAGGGAAAACCATATTTAAGAAGCAGTGAATTCAATTTATTTTAAATAGACCTGGCATAGTTACAAGCTTATCTCTACAAGTAATTCAACATTTTTTTCCTTTTTTTTCTAAAACCAACTAATTTGCAGTTACAGTTTTCATTCTGAACTATTGCCTGCAAAAACTCACTTCCTTGTTATTCATAGCAAAATGATTCCTTTCCCCACCCCCATCTGATTCTGATGTGATGAGGTAACTTTGAACAGTTGTGTGCATAACTCATTTTCTTCACTGCTGGGAAAACATGAATTGCTTTGGGGGAGGGTAAAAATGCTTTAAAAAAAAAAAAACAGCGCTCAGTCTGCAAGTTCATATGTTAAAAGCAAATGAAACAAAATTTAAATTTTCTTTCTCCTTCGTTCACCTTCATTTAACTAAAGAGGAGAAATTTCAGTTAATTGCTATGGTAAACACCACTTTAGAAGACTGCTATATTTACATGGGAATTGGGGAGGAAAAAATATTGGAGAGACTATAAATGTTAAGAAAATTACAAAAGCAGTAGGGCTGCAGGAGGTAGAGAACTTGAAGCTGAAATAAGAGAAACAGGAACTTTTGTGAGAACATCTAAAGGAAAGTAAATTATTGATTGCTTGGGTGACTTTTACACGTAGGCAGGCGAGTTCTGCTAACGTTGAAAATAATCTTTCCTGGTTTCCACATTGTTCCTTTTCCTGGATCCTAAAATGAGCTAAGATATAGGAAAAAAAAAAAATGACAGTAATTAGGATATTCAATAGGAATTACCTGAGCTGACAATTCCCACAGGGAAAGTGGCAAATGGCAGGGCAAAAGGCAGAAAGTTACATGGGCCTATGCAGAGTAAATTGACACCTTTGTGCCAGGCCTCTGCTGATCTCATTGAGAGAAAAATCACTGAGAATCCAGGAAAGTGTTTTACACATAAAAGTCCATATTTGCTTCTGCGAACACTTATCGTTCTGTCTGTGAACCATTATACTCCCTATGCTTTTTACCTCATACTTCTGTCCTGTCACCCACCTGCTTGATTTTTTTCCTTTGGCCTTTTTTTTCACTTCAATGACTATTCTTCTAGTCCTTTTATGTATCTCATCATCTTAGGTTTTCCATCTTGCCTGCACACTTTGTGCTCTATAAATGTTTCAGTGGTTATAAGTAATATGAGAAGGACAGTCCTCAGACTTACCAAGTAATCTAATTTTGGTAGCTCTCATCTCCTCTGACAAAACAACACATTGACAACAGTGGTGGAGTTACGTGCCTCCCAAATCAACGAGAATGAGCCCAGGCAACTGCATTCACTTTTTCATAAATTTTGTAAAAAATAAAGTTGAAAGAGAGGTTTTTTTAAAAATGTATATATCCAAAAGGGCCAAAAGAAAGCTAATATTGGTTTGTCTTCCTCTTAAAAGAATATTATCTACTGAAGACGTTTAGTCTAATGGAACAGCTACTCCTCATATAAACCCAGTAATCAATAACAACACAAAAACACTAGCAAAATCTTTCCAGAAGAGTCATCGTGTGTTACAGAAGAATTGCTATTTCTCTTCTCAATAAATTTTATGTTTACTCGCAATTGCAAATGTTCAGTTTTGGTTTAGAATAGTGCATGCTAATAAATTCATACAAAATGTTTACAACTTCAATACTGTGGACCTTTACATTAGCTTATTATAACATCATCATGATATATATGTAATTATTGGATTTTTCTTAAAAAGCTTTGTCTCCCTAATATAACCCTCTACCTCTATATAGTTTACTTTGCCAAGCAGCAACACAGTAATTATAGCTAGAGATGCTAAAATAAAAGTTACGTTGGGCTAACATATCTTCAAGCCTTTTTTTTCCCCCTTTCTTAACAAAACAAAACATTGCCACCACTTCTGCCAAGGAGTTTGTGAAAAAAAAAAAGGGGGTGGAAAATAGACAGGCAGAACTTCAGACCAGGGCACAGCCTCAGTGTAGAGAACTTTTATTCATACTTGAAGTATAAACATTCTCTAGGAACCTCAATGGTCAGGATTATGCATGTTAAAAGTGTGTACTAGATATAAACACATGAAGATTACCAGACTCCTGAGGAAAAGAAAATCAGTCTTGATAATTTCAGAATTCCTTCTATTAAAATTATGGTTCCCAATCCTGTTTCCAAAACCAATTGTGTGCCATAAAATGTAATTAAATATTCTATGGGGAAAACAATTTTTTTGATGGTCAAAAAGATTTGGAAACACTGTGTTAAACAGATCTCTATGGTAGAACTTCATTGTATTCTTAATATGTAAATCCATTTTGAATCACCAAAAGGTGATAAAAAAAAAAGGCAACTTTTCCATTCTAATTGGACTATAAAGCTCTTTGATCACAGAAAACATTAATATTGCCCAAAGCACTTAGTGCCCCAAAGAACATTTTGGAAAATGCTATATTTGAGATGTAAAAGTCCTTGATCTCAATGTCTTTGTTGAACGCTATGGCTATTCATCAAAATGATGAATTAATATAAGCAGTAACTACACATATAAAAACTAATTTAACTATAACTTTCCTAAAACTGTAATCAAATAAACAAACAATAAATTTATTTTTGTGCACAAGCATTCTGCACTATAATCATCGCTTGAAATTCATACTGGTTTTAGACATATATATTGTGCTTTAGGGAGAAATTTTGCCTTTATTTCTTCCTATGTGCTTGTTTTTATGACAAAACCTAGTATGAACAATTAATTAATTATAAAGCATTTGCATGTTATCTTTCTGTCTCTCCTAATGCTTACAAAATATTTTAGAGATTTTTCTCAGTTCAATGAATGGATAGAGTGGCCCAAAATGGAAAGATTGTTTTGTATCCAGATATTTATTAAGAAGCCACTCAGATTATTACCTATACTATTTTTAAGCTGGAGATTGAAAAGTCACCTATGAGTGACAAGGAATTTTTTCTCATTTTTAATGACCGTGATGACTTCTTCCTGCATTTTTCCTGCTTTATTGGCATCCATACTAAAAATTCAGGATCTCTTTCAGATATAGAGCTCCCTTACATGCATTGAAATTGCTGAAGCAGCTTATTCTTACACAATAAAGTCTACATATAACATGTGTCATTATATAACCCTCATGCTAATCCTAAATAAATAGATCATATTTGAACTGAAATCTGACATGTTTCTTAAAGAATGACATGTTAAAAGGCAATGATTTAAGACATTTACATTTAAAATAAAAAATATATATAATAACTTTACCTTGAAAAGAATAATTTTAGAAGTTTTAGAGACAGCTAAATTTTAACCAAAGCAGAAATTTCCACATATGCTAGTTTTCACATATCTTAAAAAATACAGATTATTTTTAAATTCAATAATCATTTGCTAATATCTGAAACTTTAAGGCTAAATGAATAAGGAAGCCATCTTGTTTTCCACATCGCTGGCTCTAGCATGCTATAGAAGATCACCATGACAACAGGAGCAGGTTTGCCTGGTGTGAAGACAACAGTGTAGGCCTCATTTCCTAAATGCATATTTCCACTAAAGTTGAATCACCAATTAAAAGACTCCTTTCTGTCCTTGGGGACTTCAGAGATGCAAATGGTATTGGGAAGGCTGGCTGGTCAGCTGCTACACTTTAGTAACTTCTCTTGACTTACCCAAAATAAAATGACTCTTCTTTAAAAAATTTTTAAATATTTCCAAATCACACTGAATAGGAGTAAACACTCAAAATTAAAAGACTTGCTTGAAATTGTGAACTACTGTCTTTGTTATAATTTGTGATTACTCTAAAAGAAAGACTATGCTGAATGTATTTTTAAGTATCTTATTATAATATTATGAGATATACAATAATGGTGCTTGATAACTGTCAATCATTATGTGAATAACAAATTGTAATAATGAAAATTTCTATAGATAAGAAAGCATATAATGATTACAGAATAATAAAATTTAAATTTTTTTCTGAATATGTTCCTAAAAAATGCCATTATAATTTAAAACAAAAATATATCTAAAAAAATATTTAAAGACCCAGATTCATAAAAGAGAAATTTCTTGATGTTTAAATGCTCAAACTACAAACATCATTAATGAGTTTTGATTTTAAGAAAAGAAATGTATGTTTTTCAGTGGTTAAATGATAAAACTAAAAAGTGTGACAGAAGAATTTTTTAATAAATATAATAATTTAAAAAATATAAATCAGTATTATTCTTTGTGTACAATGATAAATAATAACTGATGTTTGTCATCTACTTCCCTAATGTATACTATCCTATGAATTTCTCCCTTCTGTATCATCTTGACAAATACTTGTTTCAGTTTTAACACTTTACTATCCTTATTTACAAATGAAATATTAGAAATATCTCAATTACGTTACTCAGCATATTTATGATTTTTTATAGTAAGACGAGGACATAAGTACAACACAATTAATTTTTGAGTAAGATTACACATTTCCACTAATAAGCATATAATAAAGACATGTTATTAAATGGTACTATTAAGGAATTATGTGCACAAAATTAACAATACACACTAGCCAATTTTCTGTAATGTGTGTTTGTATATGCAACTGTTTCTTTGTATAGCTAATTAAATGTTTGTTGCAAAGTCTCATGGGAAGCTCATTTGCATATACCTTGTTATAATGGCTAGACACATTCTCACTAATTTCTCACTAGTATTGCCTGATGAATAGATATTTTACAAATGCCTGGAATAGACACAACAACAAACTATGGACACATGTCATTATTACTGCAGTTCATCAGCCCAACTCTCTGTGGTGCTTGCTATATAACTGGCCTCATTTAGGAATCACTTATTTGCTTATCAGTGGTAACTAGTGTAGCATTGCATTTTAATTTCAAAAGTTTAATTAAAATAAAAATTTGTTCAGTTTTTTACTTATTTAAATAAGTATAGATATTTTAATGTGAGTTCACATGCAGGTCAGATTTTAGGAGAAAATGTCACATCAGAAAATAAATTCTCAAATTCATATATAAACTGCAATAAAAATGAACCACCAAATATATTAACAATGTATTTTGTTCACAGTTTACAGTGAGAATTATATGAGATAATCCATGTAAATAAAATGACCATCAACACTAGGTTTACAGTAAAAAATTATTTTTTTCTATTTTTTTTTCTAAAATAAAACAACTTAGAATAATCTAAAGAGAACAGTAGGTAATCTGTAAAATTAATTTTTCTAGGAGACTCATGAGGTATGTTGGCATGGATATAAACAAAGATTGCTTGGTTTTGGAATAACCTTAGTTTTGCAGACATGCAACATTATAAAAGCAGAAGTCATATGCCTTCTTCTATTTTTTTATGAGTAATTGGAAGGCTGCATAATAAGCCCTTTAACACATTCAATTAAAATTTTGCAATCTAAATAGCATTTTGCTATTTCTTTCACATATTTATAACTTCTTTAACTATCTGTCCTCACTGATGTTTTTAACATCTTCCAATTTAGTGTCATCTGTAAATTTAATCAGTGCTTTGTGTCTCTTCCTGTAGATCATTAGAAAGCATGCTAACTTAAACCATGACAAACTCCTACTAGAACCCACATTGTCTTGTCAAGGAAAACACTTTACCTCACAAAGCACCAAAATTATCTACAATACTTAAAAAAACGCATGAGTCATCCAAGTATTCCATTATTGCCAATTGAAAAACCCTGAGCATTTTTGCTAGGAGACTATTAAAATTTGTAACAGTTATGGCAGCCAAATTTTGATATGTTCTATTAAATCAACTGAACTAAAACTACTAAAGACACTTAAAACAATAGTTTTATATACATATGTATATATATACATACATATATGTGTGTGTGTGTGTAAAACTATTTTGTATGTACATATGTGAATAAATATATATATCAATGCCAATATGTCAACTCAGATACACAACTGCTCAGATGTATGGACTCTGAGAAACAAAATCTAGAGAGAGAAATGAAGGAGAACTTTCACTTGTTTTGGTATAATTTTTTAAATTTTTTATAATGAGCACAACTTACTTGTATATTTAAAAACCAAATCTATTTATACGTATTATAGAATATACTTGCTTGATCGGCCCTCACCATCCCAAATGCGACACTTAGAATCAAGTAACTCAAAGTCACTGAAAGAAGGTCACTTTAGTAAGCTCAGGAAAATTATTTTAAAATTTCAAATTTTGTTCACCTAGTCTATCAACAAATCTATCTTGAGAATATATTACATGTGAGGTATTTTGTTAGGTCATACACGGAATACAGGGTTCATTCATCAGGAGGCAGTGTTGCTTAGTGGTTAAGATGAAAGGCTATGGTTTTAAAAGCTACTAGCTGTGTGGCGTTAAATTAACTGACATCGCTCACCATCAGTTTCCTCAACTTACAAATGAGTATTACAATAGTATCTATCTCATAGATTGTTATGAGAAATAAATGAGGTAATTTTTGCAAAACTCTTAGAACAGTGTCTGGCACTGAGTAAGAGTACTATAAATGTATTTACTTTAATTAATGAATTCAATACAAAGTTATTGAGAGATGGTCTCAACTGTGTTAAATTTTTTTGGAATAAGAAAAGTTGTAAGCAAGTGCTATAGACTGAATATGTGTCCTATCGAAATTCATATGCTAAAATCTAACCCTCAACATTTAGAGGTGCAGTCTGTGGGAGGTGCTTAAATCATGAGAGTGAAGCCCTCATGAATGGGATTAGTGTCCTTATAAAAGAGATCACAGAGAGCTCTCTTATATCTTCCCCCATGTGAGGACACAGAGAGAAGACAGCCATCTAAGAAACTGAAAGCAGACCCTCACTACACATCAAATCTGCTGGAGCCATTATCTTGGACTTCTCAGCCTTCAAAACCATGAGAAATAAATTTTTGTTGTTTGTAAGCCTCCTTATCTATGGTATTCTGTTATATCAGCCTGACTGGACTAAGACAGCAGGACAAAAACCAAAATATAAACAAACAAACAAACAAATAAATAAACAAGAGGAGCTGAATGAATCATAATAAGTGGCCTCTCAATGTAGTTTATGTTCTAATTAAATAGAGAAACAAACCAAACAGATTTGTTTAATCTTTTTCATTCCACTTTAACATCCATTAGAATATTCTCAAATCTCTTATCCAGTGGTAGAGACAAATGTGTCTTAGAATTCAGAATTTTTCAGATTTTAGAAAGCTAATTCAATATCAAACTTTACATTATCAGAGGTCTGGGGTAATATCAAATAATCAAACACATTAATGTGCCTGCAACAAAACAAAATTATTCAACTCGCAACCATTTCATGTGAGGTTCTCCTGACAACTGAAATCCCATCAGATCAAATCAGGATAATACCAAAACGTTAAGGAAAACTTTTTGTTTATGGAACTTTTGGACTTTGGAATTGTAAATGAAGGATTGTATCTGTGGCATCCATGATATATCTCTGGGTCTCATTAGTACTTTGTAAATCCTTCTCTTATTGTTCTGATGACATTACCTTAATTATTTATTTAAATGTTTCTCACTACCTCTTAACTGTAAGATGTCAAGGGCAGGAATTGTATCTTACTCTCCTTAGTATCCTCTGTTCATAATATAACATCTAGCCTATGGTAGATGCTCAATATTAATCATGGAATAGAATCAACTTTTATAACCATTTATGAATATAACACAAATATATACGTGTACAGAAATCTATCATCAAGCTTTAAGTGATAGAAATTATATGAATGGTTCAGACTAAATGTTAGGGAAACAATCAGAAAAAGTTTTACTTCTACATGTATAGATTGAGAGTATTCAGGAGATGGCAACTGAAGAAATATGTTTATGAACAGAATCCAGGTTTAAAAAGCAAACTAAGGAAGAAGTCCAAAATGAGCTAGAGGAAATGATTCATGTTGGGGACAAATAAGAGATAAGGTTACAAAATGTGGATGCTGCTAAATTGAAGAGAACTAGGAACTCTGTCTTAACACAGTCTGTTCTCATTCTATAGCACATCAGACACCAGTATTTTTATGCTTCTGTATTAGACAGGGGAAAACCAAGTAGAATGAAATTGGGCAATAAATCCTTCCACTCTGATATGTTATGTTTTGGTAGGAAAACAATTTATACAGACTAATAAGCAAAACAATTTTAGGTGGATGGTTGATGAAGGAAATCATAGCTCATTCCTGCACACTGAACCATGAAAAACAAATACAGGTAAGTTGATTTGACTGTGTGGCACTAAAATCAATGAAAAAGAAGTTAATAGTTTTCTAAAGAAAAAAAGGGATAATTGATGGGTAAATTTTTAAAATACTTAGTACAGATTCCAACTCTAGGAGGACAAAATATGTTTGCCAATTTAGTGAAAATGAAGAAGGTAAAGAATTCCCAAATCTACGGGAATAGAAAATATGCAATTCTGTAAAATTTTCATTGGTGACTCGTTATAAAATATTTTTTAAAGAAAAGTACACAGTGTTTTGTAGGAATACACTAATTATTAAAACTGCTCTTATATATCTTATGACTTGTTTTCCAAAATATATTGTCTCTAATGTTAATGGTTTCATTTTTCCTAGATGAAAGATTAGTAAAAAATCTTATTTCCAGAGGACAGACCTGAGAGCAGGTCTGAACACATCTATGGTGTGATTTTGATGAGTCCATCATAGAAATCTTTCTCACTCTAACATCAGCCTCTGGCTTATCATGGAGACTAAGTATCGACCATGAAAGATCATTCTATTGGGTCTAGATGGGTTTCATTTACCGGGTCTTCCTATTTAAATGCAAATATTCTCCAAAATGTAATCCTTTAAATCCATATCAGCTGTGATATTTTAGCACCCATTCATTCATAGCCAACTGCAAAGTTGCAGGTAGAGAATATGTGAGTACCTCATCTAGAATTAAAGTAAAGGCAATTCTAGATTGCGTACTTATCTGTGGGGTGCTGTGAAGAGGGGTGGAAGACAAACTTCACTGTGTTTAATGACATTACATATGTGTGAAAGTGCATTCCTGAAATGCCAGCTCCTTTTCCCTTCTCTGCAGTACCTGGTTTCACAGCAAACAGAGTTGACCCTCACTTAATCATAAAATGGCATAAACTAGGAGCCTGGATCCCTCCACCATGCCTGTTCATTCCAGTACTGCCCTGTCTGACCTTGCTGACTCTTGATTTGCTCCCTGTTAGAAAGCATATTCAATTCTTAGGCAACACTTTAAGAAATTACATTGTGGAGTTACTTACTAAAAACAAGATATCACATTTACAGAAAAAAAAATTATTTGTAACTAGAACAATACTAAGCACCTATAAGCAAATGTTTGCATTAAATTAGTGGAGGTGGTTTCTAGATGTAATAACATCAATAGGTTAAGGATCCACTAAACTTTTAGCTCTACCCACATTACCATAAACTTTATTATAATCTAAATACATGTCAATTAGATATTCAGTTCATATTAAGAGAAATATGAAACTAAGAGAAATAAAAATAAATAAATCTTGCTTTACAAAATTTAATTGAAGGATTACTCAGAAAAAAATGTGATTTATGTATTAGAGTAATAGCTGACTTCTCCAGTCACTTTCTTATGTAACCTGTGAAAGGTCTTGAAAATATTAAGCAAATTTGTACAGTTTTAAGTGTAAATGTATTCTCATGGCCCTCCATCTTACAGATTCAGATTTTCATTATATTTTCTTCCATATATGTACATCTAACACAATGTCATGCTCACCATGGAGTCTGAATAATTTTATGATGATTACATGGGGATAAGCAATAAGATACAGTTTGTAAATCTTGGAAAAATGTATCTCTTTTTCTCTCTCTCTCTCTCACACACATGCATACACACACACACACACACACACATACTGCAAATACATATAATTCTGTTAACTCATTTACACCTTAACCTAATTCCAAAAAGAATAAATGATGAGTTATTTTTAAAAAGCATAGATACAGTAAGATCAAAAACTGTTACAATATAATAATAAAGGGGAAAACCAGAGGGAAAACGCAGACAGGAAATCCTACCTGAGGAACACTGCTATTATTGGGCCAAGTCTTAGTACATCGTTTCCTAACAACCTAAGCAAAGAGACAACATGATGGATTATTGGGCTATCATTTTCTACAAAAAGAAAGCACACCAGTTCATCAACAGAGGCAAACTTTCCTATCCCTGAGTTCGAAGATGAATTTGTCAAAACAATCTTTATATAAGGACAGTGAGCTCCATAATGTCCCCCAAAGCAATTTTACAAGCAATATAGAGACGTTCCACATGACTATTCCTTATATTGCTCTGACACTGAAGCCAAATGCATGTTAAAAGTTGTAGTTCTATAAAGGCGGTGTGGGAGATGCAGTTGGGGAATGGAGAATAAAAGAAGTTGGAAGAAATAAAAGATACAGATATGTATATTTCTGCAAGATGGCTTAAGGTAAATTTAAGCTTAAACAATATTGAAAACTGAATAGTTATTACTTTCTTAGAATATCTTACTTAACTATCAGTGTCTCTCAGAGCTTCTGGTGGAAGTTTTATGGCAGATCATTTAGAAATACATACTAAGTTGTCACTCATGCTACCAGACACAAAGATAACAAAGATGATATATTATTATGACAACTGAATAAATCATTATGTGTTTTTCATATTAAATGGCCAAATCACATGCACATGAGGTGGTCTGTGGATAGCACTTATTTTTTGTTTTGTTTTGTCTTATGTTTCTTCAGAAAATGGCTCTGTATTTTGAATAAGTGCTCAGCGGAAGCACCAAAGTTGTTCCCCGTGAGCACTGCACACTGATATGGGTGTCGTTTACGTGGACACTTAACTCTTGTTTTACTGGATTCATGGAGATTTAGAACATCAAAATTATATTTCAAAGCTCTATAATTTGCCTGCAAGACAAATGTTAGATATGCAACCCATAAGGACGAGTTTTTTTTCCCTATCATTTATAAAGAAGCTATTAGTTTATGATTTGAAACTGTCTTTTATAATAATAAATATAGCTGGATATTGCAAGAGCTTTCTTTTTAGATCTGGATTTTAATCTCAGCTCAGGCAAATATTATATAAATGAGCTTAGACAAAGCTCAAGCTTTGTTAGCTTCAGTTTCCTCATCTACAAAAATGGTGATGGTAATACCTCTCTTGGAGGTTGTGTAGAGGATGAGGTCCTATGGTGAACTCACCCTGCCTAAAAACATGATGCCCACAGTATCAAATCAATTAACCAATAAATCAACTAATCAATAAATCAGCCATAGCTAGTAAACATTTTGAATATTACAATCTCAGCTTTAGAAATAAGTCGTCCTTTCTTTTCATAGAAGCAGAGGCTTCAGTTCATTTGACATACCGTTTGTTAAAGGATTCATAGTCTCTAAATGCCAAAAACTATTAAAAAATAAAAACATATACACATAAAAGAAGGAAGTAAGTAGCTTAGGTTGCAAACATATCTCTCACTGGCTAGATATGTGAACCATGAAAATCATTAATTTTATCCTGTCTAAAACCTTATAAGACCTATATTTTTTAAAAAAAAATCAGATGGATTTAAATAGATTTAACAGACTAATTTCTTGAAGAAATACATTGCTAATATTTTCATAACAATTTTGTGTAAAGTTTTATTTAAACTAAAATCTAATGAACCAGTTCAGGACCTAATGCAATGGATGAAACTTATTGATTTCTCTACGAAATACTTTGCTACCAAGAACTTCTTAAAGAACCACCACTTGACACCATCAGTTCGTGTTCTATCATTGGCAGGCAGAGTCCCAAAATGTACAATGTAAAAAAAAAAATCTCAAAAGACTGAGGCTATCCTAGGAGAATAGTACATTGCATGAGTTTATTATGAGCTTTTGCTGACTTTGAGTGTATATTGATATACCTACATATAAATATGAATGAACAATGCCTTTTCCTCTTGCTCTCATTCTCACTTTCTGTCAGGCAGCGAGGACTATAATTCTATAAACCAACTGTTACTTTTCTTTTATCTTGTTTATTATCTACAAGAAGGAGATGTTATTGACTCTCATATCTGTTTATTGTCTCTCATGTAAAGGCAGTGTGGTGTAGTAGAAAGAACGTGGGTTTCTGAATTAGACCAATCTGTATTTACATTCTGGTTTCTTCTATCTACTAGTTAAGGAACCTTGAAAACACACATATGCACACACAGGCGTCTTTAAGCCTTGGTTTCTGTATGTGTAAATAGGGCTGATAACTATCTCATTGTTTAAAGTCAACTTTTCTATCCTAGGAGAAGTAAAAGAACTTTTTACACGAATGTACCACTGTATAGAGGCCGACACTCACAGAGCAAAAATGAAAGCTCCAGTAAGCTTTGATGCCATATTTTCCCTTCAACACTGAGTACATAAGGAAAAGGAAAGAATTCCAGTCAGCGAGGAATGTTAAGGTTACACATCCTTACCACTCCAGGCAGGCATGGGACATACCAAACAGCAAAGAAAAACCGGGTGTTATCTTGACAGCCACTTACCATTAGAAATCTATTCTTTCCTTTCAGGCAGAATAACAGAATTTCTATCAGGAGAGCCCAGGAAGGACACAAGCAGAATGTCAGGCCAAATTAATGTCTATGCCCTCAGACTGCCCCAGAGAAAGTCCATAGGCAACCCCAACCTTACAGGTTTAATGAGACTGGGTAGAATTGGGCTCTATTGTGGCAAGGAGAGATGGTGGGGGGAGGGGGATGGGAGGCAGCCTAATATCATCTAGAGAGAGAAAGTGTTAAAGGTAAAGGATAGAGTTTGTCCAGGGTAGCCAGGAAGACGCGCCTTATGGTTTTCTAGGCAACCTCAGTCAAGCAAATCCTTAAAAATGTTAGCTAAAATCCAATCGCAAATTTTCAGTGATTCCCAAATCAAATCGTGATGTCATAGTCAAATGCCTCAGACATTTTTCTATCTAAAGCCTACAGTATTTAAATTCTTTAAGGGCTGTTTTTGCTACCCGATAAAATGTTATTACAAAGGGCTTCTCCTTGGATGAGTCTAGGCCTCAGGAAGAGGGAATTGTCCCAGAGTCCCCCAGTGAAGATCAGGGACAAATGAAATAATATATGAAAAGTGTCTGGCCCATAGGAGGCACTCAATGGTAGTTAGATTTATTTTTCCATTCTTACAAAAAAAAAGTATATATATATACGAGTGTGTGTGTGTGTGTGTGTGTGTGTGTGTGTGTGTGTGTGTGTGTGTACTGAATGTCTCCCATGTGCCAAGCATTGGACTTGACTCTGGAACTAAGCAGTAACTGAGAAAGGCAAATTCAGACCCCCATAGAATGTAAAGTTTGACTTTGAAGTATGCTTAAACTATTTCTCTCAGACATGGTCTTAGCAGTGTGATCTATAAGAATGACTACTTCACTAGGAACTAAAAAAAAAAAAAAAGAGGTTCTAGTCCTACTGTCAACTGGCTATAACTTGGGAAAAGCCATGTAATAGTAGATACTGGTTTCTATAGAAAAAAGGAACTTTGGACAGATAAGCTCTAAAGTCCCCTTTTTTTCTGAGCCTAGTTATCAAACATGTGCCCTTGGACTTGTTCGTGCCACACTGCATCCATCCAAGTTCACTAGCCCTCTCAAGGGTGCTATTTTTTTTTTTTTGCCTGATCTTATTACTACTCGCTAGGCTTAACTGGCTAATAATGGCAGAAGGGCTCTTTTGGCCCAATTTTAGCCATGTTCCTGTGGCACAGTGGTTTGTAGATCAAAGTGACTAGCAAGGCTTAAAGTGCAGCCATTGACAAACAGGTCTCAGGACACCCTCTCCAGCAGTGGACAGCTGCTCAGAAGCTGTCTACACCATGATTTAACACTGTGAACTTGTTTTGAAACAGCTCTTTTTGACACCAGATGTCCGACAATGGCTATTTTCACAGGCCTTACACAGTCCCTGCAATGCTCACGCATGTCATTTGGCTCTAATAACATGCCTCGACACCATCTCCTAGCTCAGGTTTCCTGAGAAAAGGAAGGGCCTGGGGTGAAATGCAGAGACTCTGCTGGCCTGATTGGTAAGTTTCAGCCTTATCTACATTTCCCCATGTTTCAGGGTAGTTTTGTGCACTTTGGTGATGCTGAGAACAGATTGATGCCAATAAGCCATTTGAGATAAGAACTAATTGGAAACAGAAGGTTGAAGAATGATATTGTTGGGAATGAGCAAAGGGGACAGACAAGTAATTATTCAGGCAGAATTTCTTTACACAAAAGGCAGATGGAAAAGGGAACAAAATTCCAAAGTCCGTGGCAGAAGTAAGCAGCTGCACATTTCTTTTTTGTGGAAAAGCAAACAGAGTGATTCACTGGGTTGGTAATAGGCTCCAGGAATCCCTAGGGATTCACAATGTGCTGGCAGCTCACAGCATGTAAAATTACTTCGTGGTCTCAATCTAGTTCACCTCCTCGACTAACTCTAATTGTGAGGCGTATGAGATGAGATTTAAGGAAAAGATGGAGGAGAAACAGCCTCCCGTTCACACATGAATCACAGCAGAGATGCACTGCAAAGAAGGCAGGAAGATCAACACATACACACATTCCACATTTGTAATAAGCCATAGATCGGATTTAACTGAACATTTCCATTCATAAACATAAACACTCTACAAATAGACATCGTGAAAGAGTGAAATCTTGTGAAATATTCCTCAAAATTATTAGAGTCGCTGGGTTGCAGCTAAACAAACTCTGCGATCTCAGAACTGAATTTGAAAGACAAAGGCAATAATAATTAGTAATCAGAGTGGGAAACAGAGCCTCACAACTTCCCCCCAAAGCAAACTCCATTAGCAGCAACCTGACTCAGCAGGACTAATTTAAAAGCTGTTTAACACTGTACTGTTTACAAAAAATAAATAAATAAAAGTAAAGACTCAAAAATTCTTCCTCAGTTTTTGTCTCGAGTTCAAACTATCATCTATCAATCTATCAATCAATCAATCTATCTGTCTGTTTATCTGTCTATCATCTATCATCTATCTATCTATCAGCTATCTATGTCTATATATCTATACATATGTATCTATATAGATATTCAAAGTGACTGAAGGACAAATGCCTTGGGGTAACACTTTTCAAGGACATCTCCTCCCAAAGAATGATAGATCAAAGGGAAGCTGGGCCCCCAATTAGCTGGGAACATAAAAGCAGTTCACAGACTTCACAGTGTTGAGAGAAGTTTTAGTATATAGAAAGTTATAAAGAAAAAAAAAGAAGGAAAGAAAAATAAGGTCTCATACAGGTTAATATTCATAATTTGGTAATAAGAGATAAAAAGAAAGATAGGTACAATTATTAAAGAAAACAAGAAAAGGTAATAATAGATTTTAGAATAGTATACTTCAGGATAGGATGAGGTATGAACTTTTACAATGCTTGATTGGTTTAGGGTTTTTACCAATCGAAGTTGAAGCACATCCAACTGCAATAACTTCTCTACCCTAACTCCCTCTTTCCTTCTTCCCATCAAGTGTCTAAACCCTTCCTGCATCAAGTCCAGATACCCAGAGCTCTTCAGCTGATCTGGTTCTTCTCAACCCCTTACTGTAGCTAAATCACACTCAACCGTCCAGCCTCAGACTCGAAGTCTCAAAGATGCCAACTCTGACCACCTTCCCCACCCTTAATATAGAACATCTAGATTATTCTCTGATAAAACTCACAGTTCTTTTGCATATTTCATAATGCAATTTACAATCATTTATTTCTATGTTGATTTATCTTCCCCACTACACCGTAAGCTCCCCTTAGGCAGGGACTTGTCTGTCTTGTTTACCACTATGCTATCTAGTCTCCAGCAGAGAGCCTGGCACAGAGTAAATGCTCAATAAAACTTTTGCTGAATAAATAAACATCACCCCCCAGACCTCTCATAGGTGTTGGTGGAAAATGGTCAGAAGCAATAAAACTAGACAAAAGACTGGTATTTACAAACAAAATTTCCAAGTTTAAAAAAAAAAGTAAAGGAGCATTTTTCTACTATAGCTAAAAGTGAAAATTAATAATAATAATAATAAATTATATACATTATATATAACAACAATTATATCTAGGACTTATACAGTGATTAACCATGTATCAGGCTTTGTTCTGCGAAGCTTATTTACTTTAATTCGCTTAATCTTCATGATACCCTAATGATGCAGATACTATTATATTTATTTTAGAAATGAAGACATTGAGGCATAGGAAGTTAAATAACTCTCTGAAAGTCACATTGCTATTAAATGATGGAACCTATATTAGAATGCTCCCCAGAGCAACAGAATCAATAGGAGGTACGAATAGGGTGAGATTTATTTTAAGGAATTGGCTAATGTTTTTGTTGAGGCAGGTGTGTCTGAAATCTGCAGGGCAGGTTGAGGGTCCAAGGGAGACTTGATTCTATCCTTCGTGACTGAAAGCAGTCTGCTGGCAGAATCTCCACCTTCTCCAGGGATGTCAGTGCTTTCTCCTAAGGCCTTCAACTAACTAGATAAAAGCCCACTCATCTTGCAGAGAGTAAACCAGCTTTATTCAGAATCTATTGACTTAACTATTAATCACATCTAAAAATAATACCTTCACATCCACATCTAGACCGCTGTTTGATCAAAACTGGGTACCATGACCTAGCCAAGTTAATACATAAAATTAGCTATCACAGAGCCAGAATACAAATTCAGTCTATCCCCAATATCAAAATAATTAGTGAATACACTACCCAGCCATTTAGACTGTGAAGATCCCCTTAAAGTTCATTTAGTGCACTATGACAACAGAAAAATAAAGTTTAAGAGAGAGTGTGTGTGTGTGCACGTGCGCTCATGCACACATATGTGAATAACGTATAAAATATTTTTTATACATTTTGCTTTGGTAATTTCCACAGATAAAAGTACTCCTTCATTTTACTGATATAGCTGTTAAGTATCAGGACAGCAAAAGACAAACTATAGAACTTATAATTAAGATAACATTGTTTATTATCAACTTTTAAGTGAGCTTTAAATGACAAGAAAAGAGCTCAGCACTTCAAAGCAATTCTTGCGCCACAGTATTCTAAGACAGCAAAATAACTACAGTAACAGTTATGCTTTCCGAACAGAACAGTGAATAGAAGTTCCAGTTGTGTTTCTGCCATGAGTTGGAAAGTGGCCAGCAGAGCCAACCAGGAACACTCAGGATGCCATGAGTCTCCACAGCAGCATTTCCACCAACTTCTCTTCAAGTGTAATAGCACACTTTTCATGCTCGTTCCTTAGAGTAAGGTACTGCCTCTAGAACAGGGATCTGTGACCTGTTAAGAACTGGGCCACACAGTAGGAGGTGAGCGGCGGGCAGCTAGAGAAGCTTCATCTGTATTTGTAACCACTCCCCAGCGCTAGCATCACCGCCTCAGCCCCACCTCAGATAACTTGGCATTAGATTCTCATAGGACCACTGGTCCCTGATGCCAAAAAGTTTGAGGACCGCTGCTCTAGAATATCTGGGTTAAATAAAAATATTTCACCCTGTGGTTAATATATCAGGTCATGAACATACACTCACACAAGCAAAATATAGTTGATTATTTATAAGCCACCATTGTAGAGAACCAAGTCCTGTCATGGCTCCAATCCATTCTGCTTTACTTTTCACATCTAAAAAGTAGGAATAGAATTTCCCATTATGGATGTTGACACATTATAGAATATTGGGAGAAGCAATTTCAGAAGCACACTTCTTAGAGAACAGCTTTTTCTTTAGAGCCTGGCTTTGCAGGAGATGGCCACCAGAGAGCTAGAGTAAATATTTGCAAAGATTCTTCTTTTTCTTCTTCCCTTTTGTTTGAAGAGCTGAGGATAAAGAGACCCTGAAGCCTGGCAGTGAATAGACTTCTACTCCATCCTCTGACATACCCATTTTTTTGGTATAAACCATAGTAGAGGTAATGAATTGGCAGATCCCAGAAAAATAAGACTGCAGGTCAATTCCTTCAGGGGAAGTGGATCCAAATGGAATAAGAGCTACATCATTCACCAGAAATAGATATCGGTTTATCTACATACTCAAGTTAGAGTCCAAATAGAAAAATCAAAAAATCAAAATTATAAGTATAACTATGGGTATAGTAATTGATGATTTGAAACACCAAGAGCAATGTTTACATTTCAAACATTGAGAGCTTTATTTTCCTGGCATGGGCATGAAAAAGACAAAAAGGAAATACAGTTACACAAGAAGAAACATGTTTCAGCTATGAACATTTCATAAGACAAGACAAAAAGAATCTATAGAAAAACCAGAAGGAGAGAATTGAGTGAACATGATAGGGACTTGCAGCTAGACATGATGTTAAAGGGGACAGAGCCAGGCCCTTGAAAAAAATGGTGTTGGCGGGGAATCATATTTCTTAATTTCCCCTTTGCCTATTCCCTCCAGCTCCTAATAGTAAGGAGGAAAAAATCTGACTAATCTCTTGCTGGATTCCCGCCTCCCTCACACACACACACACACACACACACACACACACACACAATAATGCCATGATAAGGCAATTCTGTGGGGTTAAACACCAGAGGCAATGCAGATAAGGTCAGAGAGGATATTAAGTATGGGACGTGATAAATATATCGGTTCATGAGAGAACATTAGAGAAGAAGAGGTAGGTTGTGAGGCTGGTTCAGAGCAAAGTTAAAAAAAAGAAAAAGCAAAGACTATTTTTCAAGAGACTGCATAAACAAGGAGAAGCAAAAGTGAAATGCTCTCCCAAATTCTAAGTGAGATGTTGGAATAAAGAGTCACTGGCCCCATCTGAACAGAAAACCGGTAAGAAAGAGATGCTTTAAGAAGAAATATCAACCATAAACTGTTTTATGAAGCACTCCCGTGCATCCGGAGCATATTGGCCTCATTTGGTGTGCAGGTGGCCATATCTTAGAGGCAAGAGAAAGGTAGAAAAGTGCAACAGGGCAGAGTCAGGAACGGGGGAAGTTTGAGGGGTCATTAACATGCACAGCAGGTGGCAACTGAGCCTGGGTGAGTTAATAGGATCCCCTAGGTAAAACGGCAGATGAAGAAGACCAAATGGGAAAGTAGAAAGGCGGGGCGGGCACTGAAATAAATGGCAAAGTAATAAAAAGAAGAATTGGATTGTACAGTGGATTAGAAAGAGGAAGTATTAAATTTAGTAGGAAAAGGAAGAGAAAGCCTGTAAAATAAAATAGGAAATTGATGAGGAAAAGAGACCCAAATGAAAAATATAACACTGAACTGATTTCACGAAAATTATGCAAGCTAAAGACAATTCAATCATCCTGGTCAGTCAAGTAGCACAAACATTAACAAGGCTAAGTTTAAAGGTTGTCTCCGTCCCCAGGCCTCCAACACTTTCACAAAGCAAACAATTCCTCTTTGCAGAGTATTTCTACTCCTGAGATGACAGTGCATGTTCTTCTTAGTCACAGAGGAGCGAGAACATATTCGAAGCTTCCCGTGGTTCTGATAGCCAGTCAGACATCTTTCTGTTCTCCAAGGGTCGGCATTTCTGTGATCATTAGCAAGTTCCAGCAACAATTTGATAGGAGGGAGTGCTTAAATATCTGAAGCCAAGAGGATGCAGGAGCTTCTTTGAAAGAATACTCCAAAGTAGAATAGCAGTTAAAGCTGGTTTCCTTGACTTTCATTTCTCGTTCCCCCTTTCT
>NW_006438088.1:7239039-7286605 GCF_000325575.1 Pteropus alecto
CCTGCTCTCATCATGATACCTATTGGTGTATCCTTAACTTGTTCTTGCCTTCCACCTTATTAGCATCTTTAAAAGACACATTACCAGTTGCTACAGTGTGTGTTTAACTACTGCTGAGCCAAAGGATACATATCTGGGTTTTTAACCTTCATTAAGAGAACAGCTTTTTGAAATTTTAAAGTATCTTCCCTCTGTTTTGTGACTTTTCAACATTCTAATAAATTCTTTGCCTTCTTTGGTACTAAAAAGGAATGGTTTAAAAAACTGTCATTCATAAGTAAGAGGCAGGTTTGGGGTGGAAGCATTTTTCCCTCTTCTCTGTTGCCAATTTCATATTTTAAAAGTCATTATTCTTCATGTTTATGAAAAATCACAGAACTGTGTTTCAATTCTCTTTGAATGCTATCTCACATGGTTAAAGATTTGCAATAGTTTATGAAGGCAACAACATGCTAGAGTTCAGCTTTTGTGGCATGGGGGGTGATGTGTGTGCGTGTGCGTGTGTGTGTGTCCTTCCAAAAGGAAGGTGTTCTTTTCACCTCTTCAAGGCTGTGACAGAGAAGAAAGCCTCTACAGTTTACATTCGCTTTGTCAGCCCAGTAGGCAACCATCTGTTTCAGCTGCAGAGTGCAGATCTGTCAGTTTTGTTTTGAGTTGGGATGCAGTGGCAGGAGCTTGCTCATTGTTGTTTCTTCAAGAACCACAAAGTAATTAACCATTCCAGTACTGGCTACAAAAGAGATGGCCACTGTCAACATCGGGCCAGATTTTTGCTTTATCCAGTGCTGGAAGTACTACAAAAACTTGAATAGCTATTCATTGTGTTCCATTGTTCCCTAAAGAGGCAACACACTCTTTGTTAAAAAGGCAACCTGGATTTTTCGACATACTATTTCACTTCAATGTCTGTGTGCCGAAGATGAAACAAAGTCTGGGTGCTGTAGACAAACAATCAAAACATGACAGTGACAAACACCCTGAGAGACCTCATTCTCCAACGCGTGAGCAGTAACATGCCCACAAACAATGGGAGGTGCGAGATGGGGCTGGGAAGAAAATAGGAAAGAATAGGAAAGGGGGGTAAGGGTTTAATTTTTAATATGTTTGGGAATTTAATACTTTTCTGAATGAGGATAACTTTTTAGGGCATAGTCCTAATAAATCATAGACCTGTGGAAGGGGATAAGGATCAATGGGTTTTATATTTCATTCTATTTTTCTTATGGCTCCTTTCCATTCTTTTCCCTCTTTCTCTTCAATCTTGAACATGATGCTTTGTCTCTCTTCACATCCCTAAAATGAGATTACTAATTAAAATTTGAACTACGAGATATTAAAAGACACCTCTTAAGAACTTTTGGAAATAGTAGCCGTAAATGCTATCTCTATTTTCAACTGACTCCTTTATCTTTTACAACAAATTAAGGTCTTATGAAACCGTTAGCTTGGCTATCATAAGAGATAAGAAAATACTTCTAATGGTGCGAACTAAATTTCCACGTTTGTAGCTATTCTTGCCACGTATGCAGCTATTCTTGCCACGTATGCAATAGCAGGTTGGAAAGCAAGTTCTCATCTTCTGAACATATCCTTGAAAAGTTGTCCCTCCATTTTTCCAAAGAGCTTACTAGATTTCTTGGAGTTTTCCAAATTAACATTCATCTTGCTTTAAATAGTAATTTATAAAGATGTTTTCCTTTGCAATTAAAACTACGTCTTATTACTTAACAAGAGCAATTAATTCATACATGGTGTTCAACATTCCTTTCATATTTTAAGACAGATCTCAAGTCTTCCATTCCTTTTTTCTCAACATTGAGTATTTATCAATTTTACTTTTTCCTGTAGATGTTCGGTTATCCATTTCTTAGTCTGCTATTTTGCTTCTTTTTAAAAACTGTATACAAAAATAATGTTGAGACCTAACTAAAACCATGTGAAATAAAGTATGTTTGCTTCCTATATTTTGGAAATAAAACTCTTCAAGTTAGAAAAGTTATTGCTTTTCAGGTTTAAGAGTATTATTTTCTTAACTCACATATTTCACCTATGATTCTCTACATGCTTTAAAATTTTTGAAGTATTTGTACATTTAATTATAATTAGAATCATGCAAATGTTTCTGTCGCCTTTATTAAATTAATTTTAAAGCACCTTGCTGCTTCTTACAGAAAAAAATGAATGTCCTGAATCTGACCTCGAGGCCCATCTGGTCTGGGAGCTATTTCATTTATGGACATATTGACGCAACAGGTATCTTTATCCTATTGTTGGCATTCAAAATGATACAGGTCACTCTTATCAAGGCACAGCCTTGCAGAGAACATTGAAGGCCCAGTCAAAGAACAAATTCTTGGTAAAATTATAGAGTAAATGATGTTTTAAGTTGTATATCTCTAACCATCTCACTAGAATTCAATATCGATGAAGGCAGGATAAATGCTTTGTTCTACTTTGCAATTCTTTTCTTCCTCCCTCAGCCTCAGTTCTTCAGGTTTAATAAAAAGTCTCAAACAGTGGAGATACTCAGGAAGTGTCAAAGACATTTGGCTATACTCCAGGTCTTCTCTCTCTCTCTTATCTTTATCTCTCTAGGATATTCCAACAACCCCACTAAAGATCTGCTCTCCCCAAGGGTTTCGGCATGCTCTTGCTTGTGGTCTCCAAATTTGTTGAAGTGATTACTTACCCCGATCATCAATAAAGTCTTCTAAATTAATATATTCTAAACACGACTGTGCCCCTAATTCCGATTCTGATGTGTGGGTTTTTCCCCACCACCCAGCAATTAACTCAATTCTGATACTACTTACCTGGAGATAGCATCAGAATCTATAGGTCAGAGCTCAGTCTCACAAGACCACACCAATTCAGATACCAACAGTTGTCACCTGGACTTCGGACCAACCAAATATAGACAGAAAGCTTCCACAACCCCTTCCTCAGATTTGATTAATTTGCCAGAGCAGCTCACAGAACTCAGAGAAACATTTACTTACTAGATTACCGTTTTATTATGAAAAGCTATAACTCAGGAATACCTACATGAAAGAGATGCATAGGCAAGGTATAGGGAAAGGGCACAGAGCTTCCATGTGCTCACCAGAGGCAATGCTCTCCCCAATCTCTACAAGTTGACCAATCCAGAAGCTCTCTGAACCCTGTCCTTTTCACTTTTATGGAGGTTTCATTATATAGGCGTGATCGATTAAATCATTGGCCATTGATGTTTGAACTCAATCACTAACCCCTTTTTCCTGTTCGGAGGTCAGGGGTGAGACTGAAAGTTCCAACCCTTTAATCACATGGCTGGTTCCTCTGGTAACCTAGGGCATTCCAAAAGTCACATCATTAACATAACAAAAGACACCTTTACCCTCCTCTTACTTAGGAAATTCCAAGGATTTTAGGAGCTCTGATGGGAACTGAAGAGAGACCAAATACATATTTCTTACTATAAATCATAAAATCACAACACTAATATATATGTGTATATGTGTGTGTGTGTATATACACACAAATAGATATTTTAATAGAATGGAATAAATATTCTTGAAATAATTTTTTATTCTCCTTATTGATGTGCAAAAGATATTACTTTCAAAAAATATATTATCAGTGAAGATTTTTTTAGAGAAAGTAATGTTGAAAATACTTCCTTCTTTTTAAAAACTTTGGTTTAATATTTATAGGTATACTAACTCAAAAATTTGAAAATAACTTGATTTATTTTGATTCTTAATTTTTGTGGCTGTCAAAATTGAAAAAATCACCTCTCGAAGATAATAACATCAAAATAGAAGTAGTCCATTATTGTCTGTACTTATAAAACCATAATATTAATTTTTCAATCCCATCTAATAATTTTGAAAATAATTTTGTTGAAATAGGCTATAAATCTGCATCTTCTCTAATGTGATTTGGTTTTTCTAGGAAATACACTGAAGATGTTATAATTTTATACATGTAACAAATATACATGTAACACAGTTGAAGTTCCTCAGCTGTAATATATCAAAATAGGTTTGGGAATTCTTTTCCCAAAGTTTTTAAGTGTTCAGATGTGAGACTTTAAATAGATTACACATTTGCATTGTTTTTAGCAACAAAATCACTCTGAATTTTTCTAGCATGCATTTTTAAAAAGGTTTCTCCATAGCAAGAATATCTTTCAAAAGCCATTGCTTTCTCACTCCTTATAAAAATGACACATTTACAAATACATATGCCAGATTACTTGCCACTGACAGTAATTTTCTCATAATTTGTATGATAAAGAGATTCTATGAGGGACACAAGTGTCAATTGTACCATTTTCTTGTTTCCTTGTGCCTGCCTTATTAGTAATTTCTCAGCCAGAGTTTCCTTTACTGGAATCTTATTAAAGCACTTGTCAAATTTTGCCCATTTGCTAAACTGGATAACGTAGTGAGTTAATCATATTAATATGACTTCACATTAATGAAATTAAATGTATCACGCTATTAAAAGCAAATGAGGTTAAGAGGAGCAAAGAAAATATTTACAAATCATACATCCAGCAAAAGACTTGAACCCAGAATATATAAAGAATTTTCAAAACCCAACAATAAAAAATTAAATGACTTAATTAAGAAAAGGGCAAAAGAGTAGTAGAATAGACATTTCACAAAACAGAATATAAGAATGCCAATAAGCACATGAAAAGATATTTAATGTCATTAGCCATTAGGAAAATGCAAATTCAAACCATGATGATGAGATACCACTACACACCTATTTAGAATGACTGAAATAAAAAAATACTGTCAATACCAAATTCTGGCAACACTGTGGAGCAACTAAAACTCTCATGTATTGCTGGAGAGAATCCAAAATTGTACAATCATTCTGGAAAACATTTTAATAGTTTCTTATAAAGTTAAACATACACTTACCATATGACCTAGTAATCTCCCTTTTGAATATCTACCTTTGATAAATGAAAACTATGTTCACTTAAAAATCTATTTATGTGTCATGATTTATAAAACTACAAACCAAAAGAAAAAAAGTCAAATTTACTGTATGATAATTTTTAAAAGTAGCATTAAAACTGTACACAAATATTTAAACAAGTTTTTTCATAATTGCCAAAACTGGAAACAAAGGACTTCAATGGGTAAGTGGATAAACTATAGTATGGTCACACAATGAAATAATACGCAGCAATAAACAGGAACAAACTATTGATACAACAACATGAACAAATTTCAAAGGAATTATGCTGAGTGAAAGAAGCCAGTCTCCAAAAGTCACAGATTGTATAATTCCATTTTTGTGATATTCATGAAAAGTAAATCTATAGAGATGGAGAATGGATCAGTGGTTGTCAGAGTTTATGTGTGGTGGAAGGAGTGACTATAAAGATATAGCCAAAGTATGGTGGTGATTGTATAAATATATACATATGTTACAATTTATAGAACTACAAACCAAAAGAAAAAAGTCAAACTTACTGCACGATCATTTTAAAAAGTAGAATTAAAAGTAAAAAGTAAACGAGGCCACAGTCAACCCATCAGCATTATGATAATTTGACATAGGGTCAAATTGAGGGCATAATACATGTGAGTAAGCTTAATTTGTTTCTTTAGGTGAAAAGTAAATAGAAGTAGAAACTTTAGGATGCTTTCCCTGCCACTCAATCGATGGTTCAAGCACACCCCTGACTTTGCAGATTGCGGCCCTAGATCCTTGAAGCTCAAAGCATGTTCCACAGATTAGCAGCCTTTTGTAGCCCTTAGAAACTTGTTAGAGTTCTGGGTATGAATTCCAGCAATCTGTTTTAACAGGCCTGCTACATGTTCTGATGTATGCTAAATTGTGAGAAACATTACCCTAGAGTGTTGTTAAAATACAATTTCCTGGGCCCCATCCCAAGAGTTTTTATCCAGTATATCTTGTATAGGGACCAAGAATTTTAATTTTAATAAGTTCCTAGTTGATATTGATGCTTCTGACCTGGGTACCACACTTTGGGAACCACTGCTCTAGCTCATTCTGTCTGTTACAGTAGTCACTAGCCACATGTGGCTATTTAAATTTTAATTAATTAAAATGACATGAAAATTAAGATTTTAGTTTCTTGTTTGCATTAGATATATTTCAGTTGCTCAGAGTCACATTTTTACCACGTGGCTCTTTAAGAAACAGTTCCCTAACTGATCTCTAGGGAAGCACTGCCGAAGACAACTAAGCGATGATGGAAATGTTCTATATCTGTGCTAACACAGTAGTCACTAGACACATGTGGCAATTCAAATTTAGATTCTCATTAATTACAATAAAAGTAAAAAATTAATTTCTCAGTCACACTAGTCATATTCAAGTACCTATTAGCTGCGTGTAGCTAGTTGCTACCAAGAGAAATAGCAGATAGAAAATATTTCTATCAACACAAAGAGTTCAATTTATTGGAAACTGCTTCTCTAGATCATGAGTCAGGGAACCTTTTCTTGAAATTCCCTTAATAATAAATAGTAAAGAATTGAGTCTTCCAGTCACATCTACTCAACTCAGCCTTTGTAGCTGGAAAATAGCCATAGACATTAAGTAAACAAGTGAGTATGACAGTTCTGATGAAACTATTACAGGAAAAAGCAGCTATTCTACAGGCTATAGTTTGCTGACTCCTTTCCCATCACCAATCTTCAAAGTCTCTGGAACTCTGCTTTCATACCATGAAATGAATACTTCAGATATTAACACAAAAGCATGAAATGGGAGAGTGTATTAACACCCTTCTTGGCTACTTTAACCCTGGATATATCCAGGCAATGCTTAAATGTTTTTGTAAAAAAGATTAATATTATTGGAGGGGATTAAATGTCAAGAGAGAGGAAAGACTGGCTCTGTGGCAAGACTAAAATAAAGATATTTTGATGCAGATTGAAACGCTTTGGAAATGTGTCACTTTATTGGCTTAGAATAGATTAATAATTACTATGTAACACGTTTTTCATTGGTTCATTTAGTGCTTCATAGTGTATATCACCAAATAATTTTTTTCACTATTTTTTTACTCTTTGGCCCACAGTTTTCCAGTTCTCCTCAATAATATATTAATTCACATCTTTTCAAATATCTTAAATATAATACCACTTTATTATTGCACACTCTTTTTATGTTATAAATATTTATACTTTTTTTCTCAAATGTTGGGTAATTGATTCCATTGAGAACTAATGCAGTCAATTTTAGTTCAGTTGGTGTCTTTCTTACCTCCAGTTACTCTATTTCGTTGTTTCCTTGTGTAATAGTTCTTTTGGTGCAATAAAACTAATAAATGAGAATTATCATTGTTTCATTTCTTTTACACTAAAAAGTCTATGTTCAGCTTCTTTAATTTCTGCTGTAGGTCCAAGTGGCTGCTGTCAAAATGAGCAAGTTTATGAAACCGAGGAAGGTGGTATTAGTCCTGGCTGGACACTCCAGACACAAAGCAGTCATCATGAAAAACATTGATCATGGCACCTCAGACCGCTCCTACAGCCATGCTCTAGTGGCTGTAATCAAAAGCTATCCTCGCAAAGTGATAGCTGCCATGGGCTAGAAAAAATATTGCCAAGAGGTCAAAGATCAAGTCTTTTGTGAAAGTTTATAACTACAACTACCTCATGCCCACAAGGTACTCTATGGACATCCCCTTGGACAAAACTGTCTCCAACAAGGATGTCTTCAGAGACCCTACTCTGAAACACAAGGCCCAATGGGAAGCCAAGGTCACATTTGAAGAGAGGTACAAGACGGGCAAAAACAAATGGTTCTTCCAGAAAGCTGCGGTTTTAGATCTTTTTTGTTTCAGTCAGTAAAAGTCAAAAAAAAAAAAAAAGGTCTATGTTCGGGAGGGAAACAGTTAACCATCTAATGTTTAAGAGAAAAAAAATTACTAGTGTTTCCTTTCAAGGTAAGAAAACTTCTTTTCTATATAAATTGGGTGAGTAAGTCTTTAAGTATGTATAATCTACTAGGCACTAGAAAACTATGAGATAAATATACAATATAGCCTTTGCTAAGTGTTCAAATGTGTGTGGAGGTTTAAAAGTGCCTGGAATCTTAAAAGAGAAATGCATCAGTTGTTTTTTCTCACTTTATCTTCTAACAGGTTAGATGGTCATTCCCAGGAACCATTGGATTCCCAGGGGAGTAGATGAAAGAAAATGGGTAGTCTGGCAAGTGAATTCTGTATGAATGTGGGAAGGGGCATTGTTGATCCAAGAGCTCAAAAGAAAGGTTAAGTTTATTAAAAACAATTCTTTTCAATCATTTTGTTTCTACTTTGGTCTGCCTTAATTATCATTTCCATTTTGAACTTCCTTTAAAAAATTTCAAAAAGAAAAAAAGAAAAAGAAAATATAAGAAATCCACTGATCCAAACTATCCAAGATCAATGAATGTCTGCTCTCATGTAATGAATGTCATTTGTAGGTAAGTATGTTTGGGGCACCCTATTCCAAATGACAAATATTTTCTATCCAAAAAAATAGATACTTAATTCTGCTGCATTTACAAAAGATTATTAATGTCTGTATTGGTATTGGTTGTTTCCATTTCTCTCTCTCTCTCTCTCTCTCTCTCTCTCTCTCTCTCTCCCCTTGTTCTTTTTTTAGAGATGTGCTCAAATCTGTGGACCTTGCTATAGTCCAAACCTCAAAACAACTGGATCCTGGCAAAAGAATGAGTATAAAGTGGAAAGTGCTAGAATTCAATTTAACAAATAAAAAGAAATTGTAAAGCATAGGAGAGTCGTAGATAGTTATACTACAGTCAGATTGCTAATCAAAATTGTGGATTTTTTTTTTTTTTTTTTACCAATGGGAAGGTACTATTTAAAATTAAATATTTTTAAAAAATAACATTTTGATAAATAATAGCTTTTCTGTTATTCTGATAAATATTTAACATTTTTTCTATAGACTACATATTGTTAATTTATAGAGAAAAGATTTTTTTCAGTTCTGAATCAATTCAATGATTAGAAAAATGCCACAGTGAATGTGCAGTTTTGAAATAATTGGGTGGATATATTAAAGAACATATTAAAGATTTTTGTTACTCATAGGAATGGTCATTCCTAACACCATCAAGCACATGATAGCCACTTGGCAAGTGTTTACGAAATGAATGTTGACTGAAGTCAGAATTGAAATAGCAAGAGTACAAGGATGCTTGTGCTTTTTTTTTCCTAGTTTTCTAGTTTTCTAGATATACAGGAGAAGACACATGATCACACTTAGAGTAGAATTGATTAATTCATTGGACAAGAAAAATAAAGTAACTGTATCTAGACAAAAGGAATAGATTTTTGGGAAACAAGTTCATCAGTTCACAGATCAGTACACTGCTGCTATTCTGAAGAACATTTTTTTAAAATCATGTTGTTATCCAAATATTTCTGTCTGTCTGTCTGCCAAAGACTTCATTCTCAGCCTTCTGATAAGCAGTTAACAAATCACACTTCTATAACTATATCCCAACTTATCTTGATCTTTTCCTGAAAACAAACAGGAAGAGCAGGCTTGTTTAGAGTGAAATAGTACTGTAGAGTTTACAAATGCTTTTCTCGCTGAGCAATGATTTTGAAGTGTAACAGTCTGAGCAAGTATGTAAATGGCACCAATATGAAAAAATAAACATAAATGAAATCCTTCAAAGGATTATAGGTAAGACTTAAGCACATTACTTAGATAAGCAGAACAATGTTTAAATGGAAATGTAAGACCAAAGAACAGTTTACTTAGTTATTAATGTACCTATTGTGGGAACATTAGTCTAGGAATATCCTGTGCAAACATTTGAAAAATGATAGATTAACTCATAGAAGATCTATAGTCTTTTAAATTAAAAGTAAGACTATAGTCATCTATCGTCTTTTAAATTAAAATCTAAGTTAGTAGAATAAACAAGCCTATTCTTGTTGTGAATTTTTCTGGGACATATTCAAAGCTAACAAATCCTCGATACCTAAGTCATTTGGAAAGTCCATGTTTATATGATCATTTCAAAGAAGTCTATAACAGTACATTGGACTTGGTCAAAGTTAAGATGGATTTTAACTTAAGGCAGAAACCAGTCAAATTATTATGAAGATATAGTAATTATGGCTATAAAAATGAACTATGGTGGTACCAACTTAAAAAAAATTGTTAACAATTAAAACATACAGAAAAAAGTCAACATTTATGATATGTTCCATTATAACTCATGTGGCAGAAAGTAAAATGATAAAAATGAGAATTTCTCTAGTTAAAAAAAAATCCTGTTAATTAGATAAACTTGAAAGTCTTTTATAGACCACTGAGCAAAACTTTCTCAGCAGCTTTAAAATTTATGATGGTTTTAAGTTACAGAGCATAAATTGTATGTTAAAGTAGAACTATTTAATAATAAGTAGAAAATTAACATGAGTATTTAAAACCCATATAATTTTTTTCAGTATTTTTAACTATTTGGCCCACAGTTTTCCAGTTCTCCACAATAATACATTAACACAGATCTTTGCAAATATCTTCTTAAGTACGATACTATTTTATCACTGTTTAATTTATATGTGACTGAACACTTGTTTTATAATATTAATATTTTTTCTCAAATATAATTGATTCCATTGAGAACTAATGAAGTAAATTTTAATTCAATTTGTATCTTTCTTACCTTGAGTTACTCCCTCAGTTTCACTGTTTCCTTGTTGGAGATATAGTATACTGTCAAACCAAGGAAAATGCAAATTCTTATTTAAAATATTTAAACAAAAGCCCACAGTAGGTAGTGAGCTTTCTCTGTGTTATCAACAACTTAATATACTTCAATGGAATTTTCTCTCAATTGTCTAAATGAGACAATTTCTCTTACTTTAAAATTATTTGAGTATTTCTAATTTGCATATTTAGATCATTCTTAATAAAGTACATATTCCTATGGCACTGAATTAATTAGAAAAAATAGCTGTTATTAAGTGTATGCTATTTGATAATTAAATTATAAAATTAAACTCACAGGATATAGAATAAAGAAGCAACAATTATTTATAACAAGCTGTAATTCCATCATAGACCTCGATAATATTTTTTTTAAAAAAAATGAAAATAAATCTAAGGATATTTTTAAAACAATAAATAATTTTAAAGGTCAGATTATATTTTTAAATAATAAAGTTGATTTTATCACTTAATGTAGTAATAAAAGTGTTTATTTAGAACTATTTCCCTATTTTTTATTTCTTCTACTGGGATTTTATGTCCTCATTTTCATATATCAATGTCCACTTAGGTCTTTTGTTTTATTTCTTAATCAAAATGTGTTTACATTCTTAAGCACTAAATATAATTGTAAGCAAATTTAGTTCATGACCATATAACCAACCACTACCCTATCTTTATATACCATATAAAGAGAAGCTATTTTCATTCTGCTCTGCCAATAACACACTTGTGATCTTGGGTAGATCCTTAATATCTCTGAGCCTGAATGTCCTCATGTTCAAAAGAAATTAGATACCTTTTAACATTGCTTCCAGCTGATATTCTATGAGTATATAAATAGTGTTTTACTTGCCAGAATATTAATGTTAGTAGTATGCCAATAACAAGGCAATAGCAGACATCCTGGATATTAAAGGATAATAAAAGAATACTACGAACAACTCTATGCCCACAAACTTGATAATCTAGATGAAATAGTGCAATTTCTAGAAAGATATAATTAGCCAGGGAGAAACAGACAATCTGATTTGGCCTATATCTATTAAAGATATTGAATAAAAATTAACAACCCTTCAAAACAGAAACCACAAGGCCCAGATCAGTTCACTATTGAATTCTATCAAACATTTAAAAAAAAATTATACCAATTCTCTATAATCTTTTCCAGAATATATAAGCAGAAAATATTTTTAACTCATTCTATGAGGTCAGCATTACCTTAATATCAAAATAAGACAAAGATATTACAAGAAGAAACTACAGACCAATATCTCTCATGAACATAGATATAAAAATCCTAATGAAAATATTAGCAATCAAACCCAACAATTAATAAAAAGAATTATATACCATGACCCAGTTGGATTTATTCTAGGAAAGCAAGGCTGATTCAACATTTGAAAATCAGTTAATGTAATCCATCACATCCATAGGCTAAGAAAGAAAAATCACACGATTATATCAATAGAAGCAGAAAAAAAAAAAACACTAATTCATAATATAAACTCTCAGTAAATTAGGAATACAGGGGAGCTTACTCAACTCGATAAAGAATATCTACAGAAAAAACCTACATCTAACATCTTTGGTAAGAAACTCAAAGGCTTCCCATTAAGATCAGGTACAAGGCAAGGATCTTCCCTCTCACCACTCTTTTTTAATATCATACTAGAATTTCTAGCTAATACAATAAGAAAATAGAAGGAAATAAAATGTATATAGGTATACAGACTAGGAAGAAAGAAAGAAAATTATCTATTTTCAGAAGACATGACCATCTATGTAGAGAATCTAAAGAAATGACAAAAACAACTAATAAACTATTACTGCAAGGTTACAGGACACAAGGTTAATATACAAGTCAATGATTTTGATATATACAGCAAACAATGAACAAGTGGAACTTGAAGTTGAAAACACAATACCATTTACGTTAGCATCCAGCAAAAACAAAATACGTAAGTGTAAATCTAACAAAATATATACAAAATCTATGAGGAAAATTATGAAACTGATGAATGTGATCAAAGAACTAAATAAATGGAGAGATATTCCATGTTCCTGGACAGGTAGACTCAATATGGTCAAGATGTCAGTTCTTTCCAACTTGATTTATAGATTCAAAGCAATACCACTAAAATCTCATCAAATTATTTTGTGGATATTGACAACCCAATTCTAAAGTTTACATGACCAGGCAAAAGACACAGACTAGCTAACACAATATTGAAGGAGAATAACAAAGTTGGAGGTCTGACATTACCCTACTTCAAGACTTACAATAAAGCTACAGTAATCAAAACAGTGTGGTACTGGTGAAAGAATAAACCAACAGATCAATGAAAGAGAATAAATCCCAGAAAAAGATCCACATAAATATAGCCAACTGATCTTTGACAAAGGGCCAAAGGCAATACAATGGAACAAAAATAGTTTTTCAACAAATGGTCCTGAAACAACTGGGCATACAATGCAAAATAGGAATCTAGACACATATGTCACAAAAACTAATTTGAAATTGATTTTGGACCTAAATGTAGAATATGAAACTATAAAATGCCTAGAAAACAACATAGGAGAAAACCTAAATGATTGTAGATATGGTGATGACTATTTAAACATAACACTATCCGTGTAATAAAGAATTGATAAAATGAACTTCATTAAAATTAAAAACGTCTGCTCTATGAAATACAATATCAGGAAGAAATGACACAAACCAAGAGAAAATATTTGCAAAACACGCATTTAATAAAGGACTGTCATCCAAAATATACAAGAAAACTCAAAACTCAATAATAAGAAAATAACCCATTAAAAATGTCACAAACACCTTAACCTACACCTCCTCAAAGAAGATACGCCAATGGTAAATAAGCATATAAAAAGATGCTCCATATCATATGTCATTAGGGAAATGCAAATTAAAACAAGATTCTATCACACACCTATCAAAATGGCCAAATCTGGATGCTGACAACACCCAATGCTGGCAGGGATGTAGAGCTATAGGAGGAACTCTCATTCATTGCTGGTGGGAATGCAAAACTGTATAGTCAATCTGAAAGACAGTTTGGCAGTTTCCTACAAAACTAAACATACCCTTTCCCTATGATCCAGCAATCACACTCCTATTGGTATTTACCCAAAGGAGTTTAAAACTTATTTTCACAAAAGCCTGCACACAGATGTTTATAGCAGATTTATTTATTATTGCCAAAACTTGGAAGCAACCAAGATGTCTTTTAGTTGATGAATGGGTAAATGCACAGACAAGGGAATACTATTCAGCCCTAAAAAGAAATATGCTATTGAGCCTTGTATAAAAAGACATGAGAGGATCTTAAATGCATATTTATAAGTGAAAGAAACCAATCAGAAAAGACTACATGTAATATGATCCAACTATATGATATTCTGGAAAAGACAAAACTGTAGAGACAGTAACAAGATCAGTTGGTTGGCAGGAATTGAATGGAGGGGTAGGAGTGGCATAGGATGATTAGGCAGAACACAGAAGATTTTTAAGGCACTGAAATTACCGTATGATCCTATAATTATGGATATGTATTATTATACATTTTTAAAATGCATAGACTATGTATCACCAAGAGTGAATCATAATGTAGACTATGGACTTTGGGCGATTATGAGATGTCAGTGTATTTTCATGAATTATAAAAAATGTAACACTCTGAGATATTGATAATTAGATAGTCTGTGAGTGTGTGAGAGAGTGAAGTAGATGGGAAATCTCTTTACTTTCACCTCAATTTTGCTTTGAAACTAAAAATGCTCTACGAAAATAAGTGTTAACAAAAATTTTAAAAATCAAACACTAAAAGACAGCAAAAAAAAAGCACAAAGCAGTGTTAGGAATAATAAGAGATGTTTGCATAAAATAGAGCTTTTGGAAAATGAAAGAAAAAATGTAATGAGATGTAATATGCCAGCGCTGTCAAAGCTATGTTTAGGGTGCACAACGCAATCTGACTCAAAGTGAATATAATTAACATTGTCATCAGTAACTGAAGGTCTTAATTTCTTAAAAAGCAAGACCATGACTATTTCTTTCTGTCACATCAGAATCTAGAACAGAGCTCTTTATACAAGTAGGTGCTATGTAAATGTGTTTTTAATCAATTGGCAGAAGGTGTCTATCAGAATAGCCTGACAAATTTGCATACAAATATTAAGTAACCGTCAAACAGGCAGAAACCCACCAAATCCAAAAGGTAACATCTTTGTCCTTAGTATAAATAACAAATCTGCTGTACGCTCAAGGTGGAAGAATCATTTTACAGAAATTAGCCTCTAGGTCAATAATGAAATGGTTAAAACATAGCCAGGAACAGAAATTTGGGACATGAAAGACAGTGATGTCACTGTATGTCTATATGACTCTAAGTACCATTTTATAAACCATTAAAAACTGTCAGGTCTCCCATGACATATTATATTCTCATAAAAAGACACAAATGCTAAATTAAGTTTGAATTTGAATTAGCAAAGAATAAGAAAATCAATTTAAGTGTTCCCAGTGCAGTCTCAACCCTTGCACTCTTGCTTTGCATCTGTGTATTTCACTAGTATATTTTGTTACATGATCATGTAATATTTATGCAGTAACATAATATGCTCTGTACATCTAAGATTAGAGAAAAAGTGCAGTTCCTTTCCATTATTTTGTGCCCTTTATCTGCTGAACACTCTGTAACATTACCCAGGGTTTGGTGATTATGTAATGAGGGCTTCTATTATAATACACACTGCACAGTTGGAGGATTTGCTGTGGGAACCTTAACTCTGCAAATCCTGAGTTTTGGAACAATTAAAGCCTTGGTTTTAATGTTACATTCACCTCATTTTTTCCCAAAATATTTTGCTTTTTTCCTTAAAACCCTTAAGTACTGCAATAGAAGAAATGTAACAAGAATTATAGGAAAAAGTTCCACAGGAGATGAAATAACAGCTGCCATCTGGTACATAACAGATGTGTGTTCTACAGACTTTTTTTTTTTTTCTTTTGAGTTCTCCTATCCAAGTCCTGGCCAGACCCAAACACTGTGCCTAGCTTATGAGATCTGACAACTTTACAGCCCCAGGCTGGATGACTACAGGCTAGTGTTTTTCCTTGAATTCATTGAAGCCCCAGGAGAATAAACTAACAGATTCAAGAACAGTACTCAAAGGTTATTTTACCCCCAGAAAGCTGTGAAGAACTGTCACTAAGTTTCCTTAAAAGAAATGAAATTTTAAAAGTTTCCAATAAAGAATCATTCAAGATTCTGTACCTTCCAAGACAGATTCTGAGGACTTGGTGTTATTAGCAGATACTGTCCTAAATCCAGAGACAGGAATCACCTGGAAGTCTACGTTGTTTCTTCCATGCAAGTAAACTAGGCCAAAACTAATTGGCCGTTAACATTTGCACAAGTACAATCCTACTGAAACTGATAAAGCCACCTGCTTCTTAGCACCTGGTCACAGGTCCTGCCATTTCTAGGGCTGCGATTTCCAGCAGAAAGTGATGACACACATGAAAAGGAGTTAGTTTATAGTGCCATCACCTTTGTGGTATCAAAAACTGTGACAGAATCGTGTTTAACAGTTCCAATGACAGAATTAAAGTTTCAAGTTACTTTTTAAAAAATGGTTCGTGAAAATGGTATTTTCTTTATAAATTTTTGTTTGCTTCCAGAGCTCTGGAGCTCCTTACATTGGCTCTCAGATTTTGTCTGGGTCCTCGCTCTGATGAATCAGATCAGTCTATTCTTAATGCACTGTGATTGTGATCATAATGCGCTTGACTTGCCCTTAGAATTTCACGGTTTATTTATTTTTTCTCTGTGAATGTGACTCTTGTCTCTTTAGCTTCTACCCACCTGGCACCAGAGAACTCAGGGAAATATGGGCGACAATAACTTTAGTCTCTAGTTCTGAGACACTATAAGTGTTCGAACTTCCTGCTTTCCTAGGATGCTCTATATTTCTCTTCTCTTCATCTGGCCCCAGAGTGGCTTGGATTTCCATTGGTGGTCATTGATTATTTTTCTCTCTAAAGCCATTGTCATATAGAAACTTATTTAATGTCCGTAGGGCCTCAACTATCTAAAGTTTTAGATGATGCCCTGAAAGGCTTCCAGATGTTCCCATGCATTGTGAGGGGGTTGCCTCCTTTCTCGGTTTATCTTTCTGCCTTACTCTTGTTTCTCATGGTGTGGGTTCATGATGCAGTGACTTTAATATTTGCTACTTTATCATTGAAGCCACACTCATCACCATCAGCACCATCGCTTCAATTCATTTATCCTCTGACAGCCTCCAGGAATGAATCCAAGCCTGTGCATTTGGTAATAATAGGAAAAAATCTACAGAGTAAATTCAAGATGACTTGTTATTTGGTCATGGAATTAATGTGTTTATAAATCACAAATGTACGTAGAAATCATTACCAAATGCAAAATAGTCCATCAAAAAGTTATATGTATGTCAATCAATAAATATTAAAATAATATGGATAATTTAATCGCAAACCATTGGAATAAAGCCTATGATTGGCCTTCAAACAGGTGGTTTTGAGGCCTGAGTCCTTACAACAGCCCAGTTATACAACACTTTTACTAGACTAATCTTGCAGTTATATTCTCTGGAAACTTGAAATAAGTTCCTGGGGCAGGTGGGGGTAGGGTGAGGACTGAAACCTGAAAGCAACATAATTTTCTGTCCCTTTGTGAAACAATACTGAAAGCAAAGTAAATTTAACTTAGCTACTTGCTCCAGAAGGACTTGTCCTTTGAGGATAAAATGTGAACCCTCTAAATAGATAATTTATCAAGTTTGTTCATCAAGAGTAGCTTCCAGATCCCAGCTTCTCGGAGTCCATCGACCCAAAGCTGTTCTGTAATAAACTCTCTCCAATCCCAACGAGCACTCTATCTTGCAAGACATGACTGAAAATTGCCCTAGTCCAGGCCCTAAAGCCCTGTTCGATATCCTACTCTGACTTCTCCCTTCCAAAACACTGCTAATATTGTGTCAAGGTGGTGTTCTCCCTCATCTAATACATTTAGTTCTCCTTGATCAATAGGTATGTCCAGGGAACTAGATTTTGACAAATCTAGAGGTCCAATTAGGATCCAATCAAGGTCCTTTCATTGCTCTGTAGGACACCTGGGGAAGTACATTCCCCTGAAGCTCTCTGACTCTGTAAGCTGGGTCATCAGGTTTCATGGTACAACAGTCATTACATCTACTTGACATGCAGAAAATTCTGGGTTCAATTCCCAGTGGAACCACAAAATCATTTGTCTCCATTTAAAAGAAATACGGGGAGCTCTTGATCCTCTAAATTGGGATGGGAGGGTCTCTGAACCCAAAAGTAAGGGATGCCTTAAATTGGGTCTGAGCTCCAATTTCCTTTCGTCAACTCATAAAGATTGAATTTATTTTCTCAATGAGAATTAAAAGCATTTTAGGAATTCTTTGATGATCGAGTAAAAAAAAACAGCCTCTTTTTTTTTTAAACACTTTGGTTTATATCTCTGTCTCATTATGAGTCTATAAGAGAAAGCCTATAGGGAGAGGAGGTGCATAGGCCCAATAAGTCTACCCCCAAAACTGAAGCATTCAGGGAGTCATGTAAGACTGGTGTTCCTTGGACAAATTTGGCAGTATGGTTTGAGTAGTGCAGTTTATTGTCATAAATTATACATTAATCAAGTTGAGTTAAAAATAAGCTTTTAAAGATTTTCCTAAGACTTGTCTTTGTGTCTCTAGAAATGCTTTCTTTATTTTTCTCAGCTCTGAGCTCCCAGCTGTTAACTCTCATCCTTGGCCAGGTCTAGAAACACAAAGTAGCAACTACCACATCTTTTTGACTTTTACCTTAATAAGGGTCTCTTTACATGTCTTAACTAATGTGTACATTTCTCCAATGTAATTCCACTCAGGACAATCTGAAATTTCAGTGGCCACCTTGGGAATCTTTTGGAATGAACAAGAATGTTTATTTGAAAGAGACATTAACACAGTACTACCTTCTAGTTTTTTCTATTCACAAAACATTGACTTCATTAATTAAAAGCTGTAATTAATAGAAATGATTACAGACAGAAATATGTATACAAGGCAATATATACATTTTGTTATAGAGAGGTTATAGAGAGATTCTCTGATTGACTCGTCTGTTTGAAAGAGAGCTCTCTTTGCTTAACACAGGAAATTCTCCCTCTGCTATGACCATACTTCAAAGTTGGGTGTGCAGTTAAAAAACACAGAGCTTGATAGAACTGCAAAAAAGTTTGTGTTACTGTTCGAACCAGCTATAATCATTTTTTCTCTCTGTCTGGGGTGTGTGTGTGTATGTGTGTGTGTGTGCGCACTTGTGTGCATGTTTGTGAATATGAGTTTTCTTAAAGTTAAGCCCCTTCCTCTCCTTATAGAGGACAAGAAAATTTGCCCTTTGCAGTGATAATTTAATATCTTTCTGAAACCTGCAACTTCTCACTTTTCTTTTTTCCACTCTGACTCCTTTTTTCATTTCTTGGGTAACTTTAGAAATTAATTGATCAAAAATAATTGTTTTGTTATTCTGTACTCACTCTAGGAATATTTAGCTCAAATAAAGTTAAGAATTTCCAGAAACAAAAACAAATTGCTCTAATGTTGCGTTTTTTCTTTGCCAAAACTGTAAATCAGAAAAAAAAATTGCCTGTGAGTTTGGATAATGGTCTTCCTAGATAAAAAGAAAAGCTAGGAACTTAGAGCTTTTGACATGAACTAGCAATCTTAATTGATTCTTGAGATATATAAATACAGAGGTTAATTTATATTTTAAATACATGCAATATAAATAGATGATTACTTAGACAAATTAGAGTGATTAATTTTAGCTTATAAATAATTTTAGTCTTCTCCATAATACCTGAAAAAGTAATGTGAGCACAGTATTTCAATAAATACATGATTTAGGTTTAATTTTTCATGTTTTAAACTTTTCAAATTACCTACATTAGTTCCACGAGTCCATTAAATTATCATTTTTACAAATAGCTTAGATTACATATATATATTTAAAAATGTTTAACTAAACGAAACTGAAAAATTGATATATTTTTAATATTATATCTTCTTACAAAGCTATAAGATTAAAAGCTTCACTGTCATCTCTTTGCATAGTTAGATAATTCTTGATGTACTACCTTCTAGTTTTTTCTATTCACAAAACATTGACTTCATTAATTAAAGGCTGTAATTAATAGAAATGATTACAGACAGAAATATGTATACAAGGCAATAAATACATTTTGTCTGTTTTTTAAAGGAATTGTTCCAGTTTACTGAAATGGTAATGTTAAAATGATGAATTCATGCTGATTACATATAAGTAGTTAAGTTAATAATATTGTAAAAAGTAAGATTAAAAGCTTCACTGTCATCTCTTTGCATAGTTGTATAATATCTAAACATACACAAAAAGATATGATATTAATTCAAAGATTTATAAATCATAAAAAGAAGACAAATTTAACAGTATACTGTAAAAGTAAAATTTTCAGAACGAGAACATTTTTTCTGTCAAAGGCCATGTCAAGTATTGCCAACAACTAACAAATAGTAAAACACTAGGGTGTTGGTTCTTAAACTCACATTTCTCAATTGAAAACACAAACATCTTCTTTGAATCGTGTTCCAATCAAAAACATTCTTAGGAATCCTCCAGAGCAAATGCCATTTGGGAAGAGAAAGCTTTCACTCAAAATTTATGTAATGATTACTGTAAACAGCTTCTATGCAAGACTCTCAAACAAGAGCCACAGATTGTCACACTTCAGTCCGAATACTTTATTATTATTATTTTTTTTTATTTTCACAGTGATTTTATTTCTTCTTAGTTATTTTAATGTTCTGGATTTTAAACAGACACTTGCTATTTCTTGACCTTTAAATTTGTAAGATTTCTATTCCTAATATTGCCTTTAGAATTCTTAGTCATTCATTAGTATAAATTCAATGCCTGACTACAATCTGCTTGTGATCAGAAAACATACAATCGAAATGACTGCTAGATTTGCTCATTTTCCTAGATGTCACCCAGTTTCCTTTAATAAGAGTCACTTGTAATTTAATCTATTGGTTTCCTTAGTAATTGGACAAAGCAACTAAGCAACTTTTTAAATTAAAACAACATAGAGGCCAGAAAGATAGAAATCTAAAATCCTTTATCTTGTTAAACATAAAAAAGGGAAGTTTCACAAAACCTCCAGTAAACTTTCATGGAAACTATAGATTCTGTAAACAGAGGGTTTATATTTGGAAGCTATCTCACACTTGCAGACCTTACAAGAAGGTGTACCATTTAGGCTGTACTCTAAATTTTTTGTGAGATGATCATCCTCTGGTAGAAGACTGTGCTTGATGAGTGGCACCAAAATATTATAATGCTACTTGAAAATCACATAGGGATATTTTGACTGAAACATATCATTGTGTGGTATTCTGATATTAGATTTGTAGCACAACATTTCTTGCCTTCTACCTACAAATTAAACAAATACTATTATCTTGGTAAACTGACACCTTCCTTCTCATTAGCCTCTGATAACACCAAAGGTCTTTTTGGCCTGTCAATTTCCCAATTCAAGAAAAATACCTTTGTATAATTTAATTCAAAGAGAAAAATTCGGACGAATTAAGTTAAAACTTTAGCTGTTGAAGGAAACTTTGGACTGTTTTCTTCTGTCTCAAATCCCCTTTATTTTATGTTTTTTTTCAAGAAGCCCAAAAAGTGAGGAAAATTACACATGCTGTGGTTCATAAAATAATAGGCGAACTGGACTATCATTAAAGCTATATTAGTTTCCTACTTTTATTTTGGTAACAAATTACCATTAACTTAGTGACTTAAAACAATTCAAATGTATTACCTTAAAGTTCTAAATGTCAGAAATCCAAAATGCATGTCACTGGGCTAAAATCTAGGTGTTAGCGGGGCTGCAATCTTTCTGAAGCATCTAGAGGAAAATTCATGTCCTTGCCTTTTCCAGCTCTAGAGACTGCCTGCGTTCATTGGCTCTGGCCTCCTTTGATTTTCAAAGCCGACCATAGCATCACTCTGACCTCTGCTTCCATTGTGGCATCTCCTCTGACTATCCTGCTTCCTTCTTTCACTTGTAAGGACCCTTGTGATTATATTGAACCTACCTGAATGATCCAAAAAAGCTCCTCATTTTAAAGTCAGGTGATTAGCAACCTTAATTCCGTCTGCAACCTTAGTTCTCCCTCGCCATGTAATAGCATATTCACAGGTACCAGGAATTAGAAGATGGGCATATTTGGAGCTTTTAGTCTGCCTACCATAAAGGCCAAGAGGATCATGACCATTTCACAGTGGTAGTTCAAAATTGAGTCACTTTAAACACTGGGGTTTCTAGATGGACTGTGTAGTGTCTTAAGGAAAGAATGCTGCATTTATATCTCTATCTTATAGTTATATTACTAATAATGGAAATGACAAAATCATAAATAAGATTATTTAGCTAATATCCCTTATCTGATTATACAGAGTCTTTGGATTACGGATAGGATCTGTTCTTTTGTTTTAATTTGGGAACTTTTGGTTCCTGGCTTAGAAATGGACTACAAATAATGATCATACTCCTTTTCTTAGTATTCATGCTGCAGTTCTCAAATGAATATTGCCAAAGCCTTAAACACTGCCATGCAGACTGTCCTGACAAATGATCAACAAATAATATTCCCACATAAAGAACCAGAAAATTTGACATATACAAAGGTTAGAACAAGTACCATTAAGAAATTCTATACATTAAACAGTGGTACAGATCGGGATTGATAATATCCCTGGATAATGGTCATCTACCTTCTAGCTTAGACTAAAGGACGACCAGCAAGGAGACAGAACTGAAAGCAACTCTGCCCCTAAATCAAACACTACTTGGATCATGGGGCAGAAATTCCTGTCTCAATATTGTGTTACTGTGTTACACAATACTGAGAACAAGATAACTTAGCTGCTCGCTTTAGAAAACATCTATTCCCAGAAGATAAATTATAAACCAATAACAATCAATTACTTATTACAGCTGACACCTGTACATCAAGAAGTTTTTCAAGATCCTCACTATTCTGTGCCCACCAAACCACGGCTATTAAAGTATTATAAATATTGCCTTCTCCCAACCACTTTACTACCTTGAAAGACCTTAATCTCATCCAGTCCATGCTCAGTGTGTTAGAAATATTCTCCCCTGACTTACTCTTCTAGGGCCTTACTAAGATTCTATCAAGGTGGTATTTTCCCTTTGCTGCTGTAAGTCTAATAAATATGGTTTTGATATGGAACAGGTTTTTCCAGTGGTCATTTGGGGAGTTGGGGTTAACAGGAGCCAAGTCAGAAAATGTCCATGGTAACTCCCCCTACAAGAAACTGTTGGGGGTTGAAAGAGCAGCCATTACTGTTACCCTTTTTTGAGAAGATCCTTATCAGGTTGAATCTGTGTCCATTGACACAGTGCAAATCAATCCATTCTTAGTAATTCTTGACATTTCAATGTTCCAAAAAGAGTATAAAACTTGGGTTCCCAAAAGGGAAAAACAAAATGAGGGGGAGTTTAAGTTTGAAATAATATTATCAGATAATATTATATCATATATATCATGCCACATGTATCATATATCATATTTATGTATATTTAAATGTGCATATGATATTTTAAATTTTAATTTCTTAATTTTTCAGGTGCCAACACTGAGAATATGATGCGGACTAGGATAAATCTTCTCTAATAAATCTAAAATATATACAATTAATGCATACAGATGAGTCCGACTCCCCAGGAAGAAGCTGACTTTACTAAAATACTTCTCAATATTTTTAGTTTCTACAAAAAAGAATATGCTTACTTTATCTAATTATGATATTAGAGCATTTGTAGTGAAATGATAATATCAAAGAGACAGTATTTTATCAATTTTGACTGAGAATTTGTGGGTCTATTATTACTAATCAACCTATATACCACACACACAGTCTATATTCCCTCACATATTATGGGTTCTATCATGCCTTGTTCTAAGTATGATTATTTCTCAAGTAATCTAAAATTTAATTCCTCTAAAATATAAAACTGGTCTAATTTATTTTTGTTGAATATGTCCCAAATGAATATCCTAATCCAGCATGTAATTTACAGCTTAACAAAATAATACACGTTCAGGCTCAGGGTAAACTATTAAATGTCTGTAACCACTCAAACCAATTCTTTTCATATAATTCACAGTGCAACATAGTAAATTAATTCAAATTCAGAGAAAAGGTACAGAAGCAGTTCTAATGATCTGATTTTTTTCATATAAAGTTCAAACTTTCAAGGTTTTATTATTTGAGTACAACACAAAACAAAAATAGTTAGCTAGGAAAGCAATATTTATAAGTTAAAGCTAAAGGAGTCCTAACCTCAAAAGAATATTTTTAACAAATAAAATTCAAAATGCTTACCGATCTGATACTCTCTCTAGCACATTGTCCTATTTTTGCCATTTTACCTAGTTGGAATCATTCTAATCCAATATCTTGACTCATATTTAAACTTGGGCTCTTACTCCATTGCCTCTTGATAAATTCTTTCCATTAAATATACCTAAAATAAGTCACTACACTTCAGATTCAAATTAATGTTTTGTTTTGTTTTGCTTTTTAGAAGAAGGTTTACATTCAAGTTATAAAGATTCTAAACTGAAAACTAAGCTTTTCTATAAAGTCAATCTGGGACAATCTAATCCAAGTAGTATTGACTTCGATGTAGAACAAAAGTAATGATGGAAAAGCAAATGCACAATATATTTTAAACACTAGAGGGAGTGAAAAAAGGAATTTGAGGGTGGAGTGGTTTTGATTTGCAACAACTACAAGCAAATCGTTCTTAGAACTCTAGTCAAAGTTCAACAATTAAATCTGCCAATGCATGTCTAATTTTGTAATGTAAAATGAGTGATGTCATATGTGTTTCAGATTACCTATTATTGGATGTTCAAGTACATTTAGGAGCCATATATTTGTATTGCTTTGCTGTGTGACTTTGTGCAAATCATTCAACCTCTCTGGGCCTCAACTCTCTTATGTATTAATTGAAAATAATGCAAAAAATAAAGTTCTACATTTTAAATTAAATTACCAATATTCATTAAAGAAGGAGGAGCTCTGAAAATTTCATATGGTGTTTAAGTTTTCAGTAGGCTGCATGGTAGTTTCAATTTTGTGAAAGTTGTAAATTAATATGTAATAATATTAATAAATATAAATGCATAATAAATATTTTTATCCTAATGAACATCAAAATAGATGATGACCTTAGATTTACTTTCTTAAAAAAGAGTTACTTTCTTAAAAAAGCTTTATCTGACAGCCCCATCACCTCCTCCCCACATGAGGAGAACGCACTGCCCTAAGAGACTAGGGGAGCTCACCATCCTTGTGTGTAGTTAAGCAAAGATGTACTATAAAAAGAATTACATAATTAGCAGAATTGTTTTGAGAGTGAGAACTGGATTTAAACTCCAAAACTACCTAAATTCAAATTTTAGTTTCTGGCTCTGTGACCTTGCACAACTTACAAAATTTTTAACTCCTCTTTCCTTTTCTAAAAAATGGAGCTGATCTGAAATTTTACAAGAATTAAATATGATAATAAATTAAATTCTAAACACCAAGCTGGCAAAGACTAGTCATTTAATACTAGGCAAATAATATGATTTTAAAAATACATTAGTCAGAAGATTGGACCCAAAATTCTAAAGGTCATTTTCAAGGTTCTGATTCATTCCTGCAGTCACATGAATATACCCACATTAATCTAAAATGGATTCTTTCTGGACTTTCCTTGATCTTATCAGAAAGTGCAGGAAAAAAATAAAAGTTTCGTACAGCTATGTAATAGCTGCCATCTGACTTAGAACAACTGTAAGATGCCAGAGATTGTAAAATACCATAGATTATTAAATACATTAGAGAGGTGCTCCAATTTTAAAAATGTCTGTCTTAGAATGAATGAAATAGGTGTCTTTAACCCTTTATAACTCTTTAGGACTGGAAGTCTAGTCCTAATTCTTCTTTCTAGGCTTTTTTTCCACTAGCCCATTAACTTTCCTACCTTCACAAGCACATTCTCTCTCTTTAGGTATTCCCCTTCCTAATTAAATCCCACCTTCTCTTTGAAGTCTGCCCCATCCTTCTCTCCTCAGAATACCTGTAATCCTTTATTCTATCATTTTGGGGCTAACACTTCCTGCCTTGCATAATGTTTATGTTTCCTTTTATTTTATCTTTTGTACTAGTGTGCCAACTTTTGAAAGTACAGAAAGTACTTATTTATTTTGGTATCCTTCACAGAGAAAGTTAATGTATATTGTCTGATCAAATAAATTAAACTGTAGCAGCAATATTTCTATTTCACTGAATGATAAATTATTTGTAAGGATTTTAAAGATAATCAATTATAGACAGCAAAATGATATTAACCTAAGTAATTCTCATTTTAGGTAATGTAAACACAGTTGTTCATTCAATCAAGTAAAAAGCTAGAAATATTGTTCACCTCAATTTTTAACCACTGAAAATGTTGCTTAGTTCAAAAGTCGTCCAACATACTCTTAGTTTTCTGTTATGGGATGCATTATCCTTTAATGTAAAAAAAGACAGTATTTAATACTTGCTTTCTTTGCCAATAGGTCCTAAACTACACTGAATAATAATTTTAGGAAGATATATGTAATACCATAACATCTCACAGAATGATGTCAAGAACTGTGAAGATTCTGAGATTTTTTACTCTTTGCAAGTCAATCCATTAACCTGCCACAGTTATTTGGATGCTGACGAGAGACATGAAACCCATGAGTCAAAAGCAAAGGAAAGAATAGCACTCAAAGCAATAATAGTAGTCAGAGAATTATCATTTTTACATTAGTTCTCCAAATCTCAGTTCCTACAGAGTGATACAAAGCCTCAAGTGATATGTGAACACATGGTTGGTTGCAGGCAAGAAATTCTGGTAATGAAATCTTTTATACTGGGTGGTAAGCACACCTCTTCATTGCTCTGGAGGGGAAATACTTTACCTTCCAAGACTATAAGCAAACCTGTCCTTGCTCTAGAAGTAGATAGTTTCTCTAACTGCCAAGCCCATTTGCTCTACAAACATCTTCAAAAAGATCATCTAAAAGAAAGATACTCTGTCTTTATTCAGAAAATGGGCAGAAAAGTGACACACCTATGGATAGATGTCTCCCAACGAATGCCACTCATTGACTCCCATCAAAGCAGAGCACCAGGTGCCAAGGTTCACCGGTCTATAACGTATAAAATACAATCTGTAATAATGTGACATATCCACTCTTAAAAAGTGCTGTGCTATGTAAAATTGTGCAATAAATATAAAACAGAGCTTAGGGGGAAATGGTGTTAGGAGCACAGTACTAAAAAACTTTGTCAATAACCCACTAAAAATAATAAAAATAAAAACCTAATGAAAACAATAGCATAATTTCACACATATTAAATAGTTAGCCAGTCTACAAATACTCCAATAAATATGACAGTTTACCTTGAAAAAACTCAAAGTTTGCTTGTGGACGTGAGTGGGAGAGTTTCAGTTTTGAGTTAACGTGAAGTAGTGAAAGGGGAGGGTTATCTGAAATTAGATAGAAAATTGTAACAACAGATGTACATGGGTGTAACTCATGATACACATGGCGAACTGGATAGAGGGCAGTGCACAAGCATGCATTTTGTGTTTTCCCTGTGACTCAACTGAGATGGGTGCCATTCTCTACATTCACCTAGTGTTTCTCATAAATGAAATCAGACATAAAGAAACACAACATTTGTGTTATGCTCAAATTATTCCATAACATATCAATCTCACTGGGGAAAAAATTGCATTTTCCAGATAAGCATTATAGCAGAGCTTTATGTGACAATCTATTCACAAATTGCACATTGTTTTTATTCATTCATTAAAGCATATTTCCTACAGATCTCTATTAAATAACATTTTCATTAGCTTAATTTTGAATTAATCTATGCATTTGAAAGTGCATTCATTTTATTAGTTTGTGTTACCATAATAAAACATAATTGCAAAAATCTCAAACAATTTACTAATTTCTTGTATATCTTTCTTTGCTATCCTATTTGTTATAGTTTTACACATGGTTTTTATTTTCTTGTGCTTCTATGAGATTCAATGTTTATGTTTCTGAGACTTATCTTTTTCCTGAGATTCAATATATTATATAGATATTTCTGTTGGGACATCATTCTTATCAACTTCTATATAATATTCCATGTTGTGAATGTAACAGCAGTTACGTCAGTTAACTGTTTCTATATAAACAGTCTTGAAGTGCGGGTAGGGGATATTGATGCTCACATCTGAATTTTCTATAGAATGACTTTCCAGAAATAGCATTAATGGATGAAAGAGCATATACAATTTTACATTTTGATAGACATTGGCAAGTTACCTAAAATTAAAGTACTATTAAATTACATTATTACTCTCCTCACTATACCTTTGCCAACACTGGATATTATCCATCTTTTAACATTTTTGTCAATTTGATGGTGATTTATTTTCAGTCTTTATTTAATATAGTTTATCAGTGAGAGTGGGCATTTTTATGTTTGTTGGCTATTGCATTTCATCTCTGAGTCATTTGTTCATAGACTGCTTTTGTCCTACTTTTTGTACATTTTTCTAAAATATTTGTTTTGGGGAGTTTTTTACATATTATTGTTAACAATCTGTTGTCTCGTAAATTTGGTGCAAATAACTCCTCCTAATATGTTTTATATTTTAACTGTGGCACAGTTAACCGAAACAAAGAAAAAATATTTTTATAAAATATTCTGAAGTTTTTCTCATCATTTCCCTAATTTAGAGAAGATTCAAAGAATTAATCAGGTATTAGTAGGTGAATTAATAAGGTAAGTAAGAGAGGGTTGGGCATTAAAAACTATAAGGAAAGAACAAAAGAGAACGAGAGAGAAACTGCAAACCCAATAATGTATAAAATGTCAATGAGGATTGTGAAAGACACATCAGCCTTATAGTGCTTTTCTCCAAGATGAATCCCATTAAGAGCATTATGGCTAAAAAGTAAAGCTGTCTTATCTAGGGAAGAGAAAGCCTTCGAATAAAGAATAACACAAATCTATAAATAACACTAAGATTATTTTTACATATGTAAAGAAATTATAAAGAGAGATGTTATTATTCAGTTTAATTAGAATCAGTCTAAAAGGCTACATCTGATGGGTAGCATAACATTGTGTAAAGTAAAAAATTTTCTTTAAAAATTTAGCATCTTAGAATTAATGCCAACCCAAGGTTATATTCTATTTTCTAGGTGCTCAAACCAAAGCTCCCGGGGGTAGTGGGGGTGGGGGGGGTAGTTAAAAGTGCTAGAGGTCTCTGGAATCATAATAAGAAAAGGAGATCAAGATAAAACAAATAATACGTAGGCTTTGTCTGAAAAATATTCAGACAAAAGACAAAAGACAAATATTTCCCACTTTATTTCATAACTTTAAAATATTGAAATATATTTATAACTGTTGGTACCAGTTTGTATGTAAGTAAATAATAAATTTGGAGAGTAATTAATTTTTCCCCAATATGATCACCTGCGTTTGCAAGGTCAGTGTATAAAAGAGGCCAAATTGTGACAATTCAATGATATCTGCTTTCTCAGATTAAGTAGAAAGAAATACATAACCCAGAGGGGCTGAAATATGCAAGGGTGTGATTATAAAACTACTGTCCCTTGAGAATCTGGTAGAAATAAGATATGTATCTCTTGAGGCCATTCCAGAGATGAGAGAAATTTACTGAATACAGACAGACACGTTGCCCGCATTTCTCAGCTCTAAACATTATGTTGAGCATAGCTGGGTTCCATTATTGCACTTAGGCTGTAGGGCAGTGATCTGGACTGTCTTTGTTCTCCTAGTAAGAACTGATGCAGTTCAAGTCCCTACTCAGCATTGTCTGTGCATTTGCTCAGCTAATCTTCTGGCAGTGCGTGATGAACAATCTGCCTATTGACCGTCTCAGCAGTTGCTAGCCCCTCCACCCTCACCCCATGTTGATCCTCATCTAGTTTCTGCTTGCTGCTCTTTTTTTCCTGTAAAAGAAAGGGGTACAGAAAAGCTGGCCATTCTCTTCCCCTCCCCCAAGATGCAATTCTCACTCTCCTGGCCAGTTATCTGCTCCCTCTTCTTAGTGATTCCTTCTGGAATTTGAAAAATGCTGCCCAATTCTTAGCTTGTACTTGGATAATTACTGCATTTCAGCCGCCTTGAGTTCTCTCCCAAACAAAAGAAGTGTTTCTGCTGTATTTCACGTGTGTGTGTGTGTGTGTGTGTGTGTGTGTGTGTGTGTGTGTGTGTAAAGAACTAATTTATAACAAATAGGGACATTTTGGTAACATCTGTCATCACTTTATCCAGAGAATACTTGTGATTAACACTTTGTGTTAGGAGATAGAGCAGGTGGTCAGGAAGATACTGACCTCTATATTACTGTGATAACATATGAATTTGCTGGTGGATCCCTTTGCAACAAACCCATAAGAAGGGAATACAGAAAATCTCAAGGATTTCCTATTTTAAAACTTTTTATCATTTACACTCCTGCGGGAATAAAATAAAAGATCAAATTGGCCAAGACTCAGCATGAATTTACTTTTAACAGAAGGTGTACGAGAAGCTGTAATACAAAAGGTACTTAATTATAATTTTTAAAGCTACTAGCACCACACAAAACATTATTGCCTGAGACTACAAAGTTTGACTTCACCTATTTGTGTAAAGCTGCTCATCCTCAACTTCAAGCAAATATTAATTTGCTAGGGAAAAGTTCAGAAAAGAAACCAGATAATGACCTATGTTTCTACTTTGCCTCATCTTCTAATCTTAACTACATATAACTACAACCATATAACTCAACCGCATATAACCAAATTTTCTGCTTAATCAAGGCATGTCGTAGAGTCATATAAATTTTAAGGCATCAATGAAAGAAGCAGCTGAAAATCAACAGATTGTAGATATAGTTACTATGCCCGCTATGTTCCCACAGTGCTTTGCCAATCTCTTTGTAACAGCACTTAACTCATATTGTATTATAATTTTTCTATAGCTGAATCTATCTTCTGGTAGACTTTGATCCTTTGAAGGGCAGCTCGAGGGTAGTTTTTTATCTCTCTTTAAACAATTTGTGCAATGAGTCAAATTATACATATATATTATATATATTATATATAAACAAATGAAAGCTGTCTTTGCATCCCAAGAGCCTAGTACAAAGCCTTACATATATACAGTAGACAAACAGCTTATCTGATTACAAGAACTAATTTGTGAATGAATATAAAAAGAAGGAGACCCAGATCTTCTGATTTAAACCTCATTTGAAATAAAACCGTCCTTTGACCATAGTTCTCTTTTAAGTCACTACCTCTTTTCCTTCCTTTTCTGCCGAACATCTTGCAAGAAATGTCTACATTTGCTGTCTCCAAGCAGAAGTGTCTGAGACAACTGGAAGTCTTAACAATTCATATGATTTGAAAGTAGAAACTATGAGACTGAAAGTCAGTCATTTAAAAAAAGTTTTAAAATAATGTAATCATAAATTATTAGTATTGTACTTAAAGAAATAAGCAAAATTAGAAAACCTGAAGGCTATCTACAAAAGAGTTAAGTTCCTATATATCTTCATTGGGATATTTATTACATTTTTTAATTTTATTCCAGCTTTTGAATAAATTCTAGTAAAAGTATCCCTTCCTAAAGATGATTTATAAAATGTTCTGCAATCTCTGGAGAAAGTGCTCACTCTCCTGTCATCATCGTACATGGTATGACTCATTTTAAAAAGTTTCACCTTCTGAATCTTTGTCAGAACTTCAAAAATAATTTCAATCCTTTTGTATCCCTTGAACTAAAAGACTTTGCTCCGGAAAAGTGGAGTAATCTAGAGCGTGGTTACTGAAGACACACGGACTCATTCCTCAGCTCTCTGGGTAAGTTCTCTATCTTAAAAGGTGGTTTGTTGAGTTTAAAGTAAAGGGACCCATGGCAGTGCAATCTTATTTTCTAGTTTAATAAGGTTTTCTTGTTGTTCTTGTTTAATAGCCCTTTACTCTGAAAGTGTTGAGGCTACCAACATCAACACCATTTTGCAAGTTCTTAGTTCAGATTGGTAGCCAAAATTTAAGGAAAGAGTCAACTTCAACAGCATGGCACTAGGAAAGACTATAAGTGAAGTAGTAGAAAAAAAGTGTTTCAATGACATAAAATTTTTAGACCTCCTACCCTGTAATTTTGCTATGGATGCTTTGCAACATCATCAGTGTACTGGTCTTCAGATTATTTTTAGTATTGAATTAGAAATCTTTAAAAGTAGTGGAGAGCTAAGTTTCATAATTTGTTTCGTTGGAGAATAGATCAAGAGCTTGTTCATGCATACATGAAATTCTGTCAAGACCTAAAGAAAGGGTCTCCATATTTTAATCGCCGAATACATGTTCTTTATATATCAAAGCTCTAATTCTAGTGTTTTATAAATGGTTAGGAAGTTCTTAAGTGACTTCCTTTTATTATCACAAACAATTCTGCTAGTGAGTGAATGGAGAAGTAAAAAAAATAAATGTCACTCCCCAAATTAGGGAAGAGTAGTGAAGAAGGGACACCCCCATTGAAAAGACACATCAATCGCTATGTCCCCCCAACATCTTGAGAAAAGCTAGACCTGAGAGAAAACAAATATGTAATAAATAATTAAAACTATACTTTGAAAACAAGATTTAAGACATATACTTTTATTCATGGCAAAAAAAAAGTTAAAATTAAATGGAAGAGAGATTTACACCTGCTTGAAATCATTTTACAGACACTTAGAATCAAAAAGAGTGTGCTCGTGAACTAAATTAAATTGAGTTACATATGGGCTCAAAAGTATGACAGTAAAATGAAGTAACCCACTGGAGAAAGAGAAAGCAGAAAAAAGAATCTAAGAATGCCTAAAACTGGAGAAGAGAAATATGAAAACACTGTGACAATTCAGAAATAATCTTTGTACTAACTTTACAATAAGCGTTTATTTATTATTTTTTGTTATTATTTTAATAAATAAAAAGAGTCAACATAAATTTAACGGTTAAGAGATGAATTCTGGAATCAAAGTACCTAAGTTCAAATCTCAATTCTACTGTTAGAGCTGTGTGATCTTTGGCTAATGACTTAACTACTCTGTACCATTTCATCATCTATGTAATAGAGATTTATCTAAGGTCAACCGGAAGATAAATTGGGTTGATGCACTGTCCCTTGCACACTGTAAATGTTTAATAAACCTTACTTATGTTTAGCGTTACATTCTCATCTCAGTGCCCCTCACTAGTATACACTTCTTGGCACAGACCACTGCCAGGCTTATATGATACAGTAAAAATCAGAGAAGCCATGTTCCCATTTATGTGTGGCTCTCATATTAGTCTCAACTGGTGTCTTTCAAGTTGAGATGGTGTCATAGATATGAGACCAGGGCATAACCCTGTTTTCTTGTTTTTCAAAGAATAAACTCACACAACTATGTTTCACATGCTTCAAATGCAATTCCTTAAAATTTGAGATTCCTTTTCTCTTGTAAAAGGTATTTTATTGAATAAAACCCCATCCCGTTTGTTCCCTGATTGCCATTTCTAAAGCTGCTCTGCCAAGACAACATCATCAATCAATGAGAGAATGTGTCAGCAGGGGGCTTCTCTTCTTTTTCTGGAGGTCTATGGTGTTTGTTTTTCAACAGAAACTGAGCTCTAAGTAAACACAAAATTTTTATTTCAGAGTAAATGTTTTCAAGTTCTACAGCACCTTTGTTTTCTGAGAATGTCAATTTTATTTTGGTTCCCAAGTTGATAGAAAAAGAAATAAATCATTTAAAGAACACATTTATTTCTTGCAACAAAATGGTCCAAGGAAAAGTCAAAATGTTCAGTAAAGCAAAGCATTTGCTAAATAAATGAAAACTCCACAAGCTAAATAGTGAATACGTGTATGCATGCATGCCCACAGGAAGGAGAAAGAAATAATAAATAAGCTATGGCAGCCTTAAGATAAAAGTTTGTGGCATAGTACATCTCTGTAAAGATTGTAAAATAAAAAGAGAAACAGACTTGGTCTCCGTTTCTTCAAAACCTTGGTTCAAGCTTATGTTCTATCCTCTGAAAGTTTTCAATATAATAAGGGTTTGGTTATTATTGTTGTTGTTGATGTTATTTTAATAGTCAACACAAATCTAACAGTTAAAACATGAAACCTGGTTATGCTCAAATTCTGCAAAATATATTTAATGAAGTTCTAAAATGTTGGCATTGGTAGGAGATTTATAAACATGAAAAACAACTTAAGCACTTCTAATTACTGATAGAGCCATCCCGTTATTATTTTACATGTTAATTAAATAACTGCTTCTAAGAATCAGAGACATAAGACCCTCATGTCTCATATGGGCCACATTCATTTTATCACAAACTGTCATTCATACATCTCTCCAAGTCTCTACAAAGCTGTCTGCTATTTGAAGTTTCAATTTAATGAACACAGTTTAAAGAGCCACAAAATCAAGTGGAAGGTTGGAAACCATCTGTTGAATTTGTGCTCCATACATAGACAATCTCCACCATTTAGAAACTGGAGTGGATTGTTTTTCCCTGAATGGTGTGAATTTCCTCTCCAGGCCGTCCACAAGCACAGATAATGGCCACGTTGTACTGGAGAGGCCTGGCCTAAGAGCTTTGAGACCAGAAATAAAATCATACATTGTATTCCTTCTTGAGGAGGTCAACTTGCTTTATGCACACTATCTAATCAATTCTCAAAGCATTCCATTGAAACGAGGAAGAGGCAGCTACAATATTCACTTTGCAGAAGGATAACCTGAGGCTCCAAAAGGTTAAGCAGTTTTCCAAGGTCACATTAGGCCATTTCCACACAACTGCAATTACCTGAGCAATGTAGGCAGAGTAACAGACACAGACTGGAGACTGCTTTCGTTTAAATGAAGGTACAGTACCTGAAGGACTACATGAAAACAAGGACCGGGCCAGAATTATTTAAATAAGCTGGCCTAAACACCCAGAATCTCCAGATGATTGACAATTTTCTATTCAATTCGAAACTGGAAACAGTGAGGCAAGAGAGAGAACAAGAATGAGGTCACAGATCAGCTATTTATAGGATATCAGCCACCACACTCAGCTGCCTTTCAGTTAAGGTGAATATTGAATGTAATTTTCTTTCTCTGACTCCATACAGAGAAACTACTTTCAGAAAAGGAAATTACAGAATTTAATAATATTTCTTGTGACATGGTGACTTGCTTTGTGGTGGTCTCAGCAACGTTTACCACATATTCATCTGGGCTTATTGAGCATAAATAAAAATGTGGTCACATTCTTTCTTGCTCTGCAGATTTTTTTTAAAAATTAAGCAACAAAGATTCCAGGGCCTTTTTTTCTCATCTGCAAAACATTCAGCGAATTTGCAAAGATATAAAACAAAACACCAGCGTGGATAAGGAAAGAGAAATAAAACAACCTGATGTTCCTGTTTAGCTGCAAGAGTTAATTCCTGTGAAAAATACACTTCCGCACATTTCCTTTGGCTGAGAGTGGTCTGAGGCTGTGAAGGCTTTAGACAGTGAGAGGGGGATGGGCCGGAAGCCACCGGTTCTTTTGATGTAGATTGATGCATGACAGTAGCCCCTGTGCTAAATATCAAGTTTTCTTTCTCTTCTGCATTTCTCCCAAATCATGAAAAGGGATTCTTTTAGCCCAAATACATAGACAGTTAGTCCTAGAACACACAAAAAGTTGCAGATAAAAATGCCTCATGTTTTCTGTGACTTACCAACCATAACCAAAACTGAACCAGCAAGCTGAAACAGAGAGAGCTGAGTGACACTAGAGATTAAAAATAAAAGGCAAAGAAACCAAGAAGAAACTGCTCATGGAGTGCCTCCAAACTTCTAATTTGGAGAGGACTGAAAGAAGATAAGGAACTAAGAACCCATTTACTTTCCTCCAGGAAAAAACTCTTAGCCAACTTCTGGAGAGCTTTGGGCATCCCTGCCAGCCTAGAGCTGCTGCCTCTTAGGATGGCTCACTCCCAGGACCTTGCTGTCAGTGCCTGTATTGACCAGATCACAGGTCCTCGCCCTGGTGTGTGAGTAGCAATCGCTTAAAACTCTTGTTCAGCATGCAGATTGCCAGGCTCTACCCAAACTGACACTGGTGTGATCAATTTGAAGGTCCCAAGAATCTGCATTATAACCTCAAATAATGTCACCTGGAGGATTTTTTCAGAACAGTTTACACACTTAGGAAGCCAGAGCACATACCTTAAACCCAAGTTGGATGGATCTGAGGACCTGCCTGCTTAAAAGATAACAACACATTAAAGCCTAAGAGCAAATCTAGAAGATATCATTTAAAGGCCTCTGTTCACCCACAAAATGAGACAGGTAAAATTTGTTTAAATAGTTATGGCTGTAGCTGCCAATTTGGAATTGCCAATTGGTTTTATAGGATAAAATTTGACAAAAGAAATCATTCATAGACATTTCAACTCTATCCATCCACCTTTTACATGTAAGAACCGCTTCTATAGAAACATGGTTGAGAGTGTGTGTGTGTGTATGTGCGTGTGTGTGCGTGTCTTCCTTTGACCAGTATCTTCTGTGCCTTGCCCCTCCCCCACTGCACCATATGCCAGTCTTTCTTCCTGTGCCCTCACTGTTCCCTTTGTCTCGTTTGACAGCCCCCCTTTGTCCTCCTTTCCCTGTCATCCAGCTATTGTTGATTCAATAAAGCTTACAGAGAGGATTGCTCATTGGTGAGACTGTTCACCAATTTATGTAGAAGAGAATAAGAATTATCAAAATCATAACTCTGTTAACATTTTAAAATTTACAAAGCATGTTCACATTGTATCATTGACATTCACAAAACAAACAAACACATAAACCAAGGTAGCATTGTTATGCCTGATAAAGACATTGATATTGAGAGTATAAGTGACTTGTTCAAGGCCACATTGTTGGTAAAAGGCAGAGCCTGAACTTGGACCAAAACTTCCAACTTTAGTTATTGCCCTTTACCCATATCAAGTGGAAGAAGGACTCCTAGAACTACTAAGATCTTTGATATTATTGAAGTGTTCCAGTTTGAAACTCAGGTTTAAAAAAATTGATTACATAAAACCACTAGACTGTAAACAGGATTCAATTTATCCTGAGGTAATTTGTCCAATGGTGTGAAGAAAAGCACTTTTTGCATTTTCCTAAAAAAGAGACAGAAAAAACCTAGTAGAAAGCAGTCATCCTGTAAACTTGTCTAAGGGATGACTTCTCTGTGTCCCAGACTAACCAAGCCTGTTCAAAGGATTTGAAGAGGGCTCCCGGGTCTTTCAATTAAGTCCACTGAAACTTCAAACATTATAAAGTTGACCATTCTGATCAAAGAAAGAATAATCATCTGCCCTATTTTAGTTGGAAAAATGCAGAATTAGCTAAAATATGCTACAGAACAACATGATATTGCAACTCTTCTGTTAAATTTGTTGATGTAAAGCAACGATAAAGAACCTACTATGTGTAGGTGAGCACGTCACACAAGTCATGTAAAGAATCACTTGAGAAGGCCAATTATCTAAGTTAGCTATTAAGCTTAATCAAATAAATTAAACGACTATCTTTCCACTGTACTTTATAACTTGTAGATATAATATTTGAGGGCCAGAATAATTCCCAAATCGCATATTTCCTCTTACAGCAGGAGACAACAAATGTGAAACAAACAAACAAAAAAGGAAATCAATTCTCAAGTGCTACATGGGCCTCTAGATATTGTAAAACATCCTTAATATCATAAGGTTATTTTTAAAACAATCCCTCAAAACCAATTATAAGCTATTTTGAAGTGGCTTTAAACAAGGAGAAAAGAACTTAGTGCATTTTTAATTTACATCCTTTGTTGCCAGAGTGCAAAACTTTGAATTGTCCAGAGATGTGGCTCCAAGCGGTCCAAGGAACCATGTCTCCTAAAATTTTGCATCAGAAACCTTCGTCAAAAGAGCTTACTTTAAAGTCAGAATTCTATATTACATTTCTCCAAAGAGAAACTGACATCTCACATGGTCGGGTTTTCTTTCTGGTTCGAAGTATGCTCTCACCTTGTCTGAGACCACCGCTTAAGGATGAGGCAGTCATCTCTTTTGGCTGCTGTGGGCAGTAAGGATTCTGAAAACTCAGCAGAATGTGGTTATTTACTGGTTATGGAGGTCAGGAGAAGCAGTGGCTGTAAACCTGAGAGAAAAAGTTGACCCAAAGGAGAGGCTTAATGACAGACTAATGATGTAGGTACTAAATGAACTTTACTTGGACTGTATATGCAGTGGGTATTAAGTAAGTACTCATGTAGAAATAGAAATTGGCCTGTGTAACTTAGTCTGCCCCAGCAGTCTCCTCTCAAACCCCACCTGCATTTTCTGGAAGGTAGTAATACTCAGAGGTATGCTATCTAGATTTTTTCTAATATACAGTCACAGATATATCCAGATTTATCTAACTTTCTCTTATTGCACTTATGTGGCTTATAAAAATGGCAGTTCTACTGTGCCCTGGGGTCCCATCTCAACATGCTTCCATCATGAGTTTCTCCTTCTTTGAAGACTCAGTAACACTGATTTATAAGAATTCGGTAAGAAGTTGTCAGATAGTGAAATCATTACATAGTCCCAAATTTCTTTGTTTTTCATCCCTGCCCTTTCTTCATTGCAGTTACTTTTCCAGAATTCCTTCACCTCCCCAAAGAACCCCAGACCTGATTTCTGACCCAATATTCTTGCTTCAGAAAGAAAAAATCTGATTTAATAAAATTAATTTCCACTATATAATTTATATCATAATGCATTCCCTTATGCAAAAATTTAAAGAAGGATTACACTAATGATGAAATTAAGGCATTTGCCACTGACTGTTGATGATTTGGAAGGTTTTTCTTGGAGCATCTAAAATAATTCTACACAGATGACCATCGTCCACTCATGAGCTTTGACCATAAATGTAGGTAAAGAACTGCTTAAGATTCCAGGTGTAGCTCTACAATGTAAAATTATACTAGTGAAGAAAGCAAAATGACATCCTTACTCTTTTGGCTACTGAAGCATATAACTTACTACGAAATTGTTTTAGAGGAAAATAAAAATAATATCCCAGAAGCTAACATAATATTTAAATAAATATAGAAAGTAAATATATGATGATTCAGGTAACTCGCCTCTTATACCTAAATGATTCCTATAATTTGAATAAAACATGATGAAGTACTTGAAAGTCAACATCAAATATCTTTTAATTGATCCAATAAATGTTTAACGCTTCACTTCACTTCATCTTGTGGACACAACAAGGGAACACTTAGTAGACTGTGATTTGAGACAGTCATTGAAAATTCCCTCCAGGGTGGTCATGCTATATAAACACTGCTAGTACTTTTAGAAAACATTTAATGTACTGCATCTAGGTTTTAATTGTTCTACCCTGGCAATTCCCTAGGGATCATGCATAACATAAGGGAGCAAGAAGACAAAGACAAAGAGAAATGTTGGCTGTTTGCTGTGGGCGACCAAGTTTGTTTATGGAGGTTTGTATAAATGTTTGCATATAACATATATACGCATTGATGTGAGGGTGACCTGCTTATGACATCTGAAATCACTGAGAAATCCAGATTATTCAGATTGAGATTTCTCCCTAGGTCAGTGTTCCCTATCACGTGGGGGTTCCCTCAGAAATTCTGCGTTTGGTCAAATAAGAGTTCTCAGGCCATGGAACATACCAATTTACACACACAGATAGCAAAAAGATAGGAATGCTTGGGGACAGACAAAAACGCTCCTGTGCTTTATATATTTGTAAACTGAAATGTTTTATTTTTGACTTCAAAGCTATATAAAGTACACAAGATGAACAAAAGGTATCTTAAATGAAAATGGCAAAAATATCCACTTCTTTAAATTATCTTTGCAAATACATTTTATCTTCTTGCTATCATGTTATTAGGCTACTTTTCCTACTGAATAAGAGAAGAAAAGAAAGGAATAAATTTACCATTATATGACCAAATTTACAAATATTTTCACACTGCATTTAAATAGATTTGACAAGGATAGTACTATATCTAGAGCTAATCAATTTTTATACATTCAGAATTAATCAATGGGAGAGGAAATAATACTAAGACAATGCTAAAGGAGCATGTTGCAATATCAAAAATTCTTGCAAAGTATGGAAAGAGGAATAAAAACAAAGCTGAAATTAATAATTTTGTTAATTTATTAAGTATTTATCCTAAATCTACATATATTTATCATTCATAAACTAAATTCTTCCATTAATAATTAGCAAACATATATAATGTAAATTCAATCATTTTTCTTTCATGATTTGATTATTTAACACCTATATGGGCTGTCTTTATTAGAAAATTCTTAGTACACTAAACATATTATTTTAAATTTTTAAATAATAAATTAAATGAGAAACTAATGAAAATATAACTATGCAAAGACTGAAATTAGTTCATATGTAAATAAATGTATGACAAAGATAGGAGATAAATTATATACAATCATGAAAGCTTAGTTTGGCATTGGAAAACTAAAGCCAAGTCTAACTGAAGTTTCTGAAAAATGCTAAAAGATAAAGAATAAAAATAGATTGCTACAAAATGTGTTAAAGTTAATAGAGCACTACCAAAAATAACTCAAACCAAGCTCTCAAGTATGCTAGAAGTCTCAAGCTGGGAGGAATGGAAAGTAAGATGAAAACTACTCAGGATATATCCTGGCACAAACTTCACTCTTGTTAAGAGAATTGGTCCCTCCAAGGTGAACCAGCTGTTAAAATATTAAGTCCAAAGAGGTCAGTGCTTCTATGGAAGACATGATGTGAGTCCTTTGACTTCAAAGGACTTGTCTTAACTTATCTGTATAACCCTGGTAGCTGACATGATTCCACATTGAATAAATGTGGAAGAAATGACGAAAAGAAAGAAGGAAGGAAGAGAAAGAAAAGTAGAGGGAAGGAGGAAAAAAGGAAGGTTGAGGGAGGCAGGAAGACAGGAAAGAAAGAAGGGAAAGGGGAGGAAGAGAGAGACTGAGGGAGGAGGGAGAAAGTGGGGAAGGAAGAAGGGAGGCTAGATTATGAGACACAAGAAGCACATTTTATTGTTGTAAATGAGTTAAAATACTTAGAATCAAAAAATATATAGTTAAGCTTAAAGAAAGTTGGCCTAATTTTCCGAAAAGAGAATGAAATGAATTCCAGAATTCACAGAGTAGTAAGCTTGATGTTGATCCCCAGCCATTATCTAGAATGATTTGTTAAACAGACCCGGCTCTTGGAAAATAGCATGGTGAACACTGGGAGCTGACATGATTCATTAAGAAAAAGTTATATAAATTAGCCTTCATTTTATTTCTTAATAGGGTTACTGGATTGTAAATTTATAAAGTTAAAGCGCAGTATAGTACATCTTAACTTCAAAAGGTACTGGATGTGGCCTCATGAAATCCTTGATTGTTCAGTTATGTGGACTCACAGCTGCTTGATATTTATATCAGAAAATTGCTTATTAATAGGATTTTACCATTGAAAATGGTAAAATGGTGGTTTCTAGTATCTCATTGAAAGCCTTAGTCCACAGCCCAGGTTTACTGTGTTTTAAATTGGCTAAAAACAGAAGGAATGTCCTAAAGCTAGGAGAAACAGCAACAAATAAGATTCAAAATTATCTTAGTAGAATAAAGTGCTAATCTTAGTAACAAAATCAAAAATTTAAAGGGTAAACTTATAAGTTAAATACTCAATTGCACAGGTACATTGCTTGTATTAAAAGTCCTGGTAATTTTAGTTAACTGGAGATGAAGGATGAGCTAACTGGTTTACAACAGTCTAAGTGGTTCATGGATAGAATCTGGGGGAGTCCATGAAATTAAACGGAAAAAATACATTGTTATGTTTACTAACCTCTGATTGCATTTCCTTCCATTATGAATGTCAGCAAAATATCACAGTAGTATTAGCAGTACCTGTAACTTTGTCAACAATAGTAATCACAGCTATTTTTCTATCACAAGATAATTGTTGTATATACCTCAAAATGGTATTTGTGCTTCACTTCTTCAAAATGAAGATATTTTTGGACTCATCATAAAATCTTTGTTAATATATTAACAAATAGATGTATAATACACATGTATAATACTAAACTGAAAATTTCTTTTCAGTACTTTGATGACTTCATTTTAATATAATGTCTTGGTTTGTAATTCCATGCGTTTCTTTTATGAACTTAAAAACATTATTCCAAGAAGTGGGCATTTTTAACTACTGATATAGGGGTCTGTGGTGCAAAAATAGTTAGGAACGTCTTTGATAAAACAGATAGTATTGCTTTAAAAGTAGGCTACATTTGTAGAAATAAGTGGTACAGTTGTGTTTCATGGAAAATCTGCTGGTTAGCTCACACGTACACAGATCATGCTTGGATCTACGCTTCAATATTGAGATACTGACAAATGAACTATGTTCCGGAAGTAGAAAGAAGCCATGACCAGGAAGAAAAGAAATTATATCATGAGGAACATAATTCCTCTGGAATGAAATACTAATTAGTGCAAAATACCAAAGAGGAACCATGATGTGGGGAAAAATAGTATGTGCTTTGATTTAGCAATACTACCAGCATCTCTCACCTACACAGCTTACTGCCATGTTATCTTAGGTACTTATTCAACATTCTGATTCTCAGTTTTGGTGTCTCTATCTTGAAGATAATGCATACAGTACAAAATTGTGATGAGGATTAGAAAAATATGTGTTAAAGACACTAACAGTACCTAGCACATGATAGACCCCCAAAAGTTGCATCGTGGTTGGCATGGTCATGGCAAGGAAACCTAAATGTTCAAATTCATATGCCCAGGTGTCTTCTAACACAACAAGAGTTGAGAGATATTTTAGATGGGCCCTTCTATCCTTAGGGTTATTATATGGAAGCTGAACAGCTCTGTTTTATCTTGCTCCAGGGACAGGGACAGGACAAATGGTGCAAGACAGATTTTAGTTTACTATCATAAAGAATTGCCTAGCAATGAAAACTGTCCAAGAATGGTTCTGATTCCTCCTAAAATAATGAGGATCTTGCCTCTCCATGTGATCATGCAGAGATTAGATTCCCAAGCACTCTGGATATAGTAGGAAATGCACTTGCTGAGATGGGGAGTGGGTAGGGGGGGTAGGTGGGTGAGCATCAGACCTCATGCATTACCTCCAACTATACAGCTCAGAGTCTCTGCAGCCCCATGAACAAGGGCTACACACAAATATTATATCAGGCTGTCAGATTCAACAAATGTTTTCCTTCTGTTTCTGAGGACCATAGTCATCATTTAAATAAACAGATCATTAATTTGGGAATAGAATTCCCAGCCTTTGGTAATATGAACATAATATTGGACAAGGAACATTTATATTTCAAAGAGATACAATGACTGTCATAGCAACAATATTGAACAATGAACTAAAGTTCAATTTTGTGGTAATTAATGACCATATAAAATGGTTGAAATGATAATAAAAATGTACATGAGTATACTATAATCAAGGGAATGCTTAAACAGACTACTCTTTTCTCAGGGGAATTATGTCCCTAAAGTCAGTCCCAAAAACACCGGCAAGGCCTTTTAATGAGAAAGTCCGCTCCCCAAAACAGTTGACTAGCAGGTTGAGAATTTCTGCTTTGAACACCACCAAAGGAATCATAAATATTTTCTTGCCAGATGTACTTCCCAGATGTAAGGACACTCAATGTTTTAGAAGTAAGGCTAGGCAGACAGAAGCAGGTAAGCTGGAAAACCAAAAACAAGCCAATCAGTCATTTTAATAAATACTCAAATACCTAAGAAATATTCATCATGTATGATATAGTTAACGGAAAGAACATTCTTGTTTTCTTTTTCTTCTTTCCTTTTTCCTGAACACAGTGTCTGTCCCTCGCCTCTTTATTTCCTCTCCCCAAAGGGGCCCTTTGAATTGCATACAAACTCTGAGGTTTCCTCATGTTTCCACACTTTAAAATGTCCTCCCCTTCTCCCACTCCATCCTCATTCTATAGAGCCTATTCAAAAATAGAAATAACCTTTTCACAGAAAAGTACATTCTGAGAGAATCACAGTTGATCAAGTCACTCACATTTCCAAATAAGTTAACCACAGTAAAAAAGAACCACAAGCAAAATCTCATGTCGTTTAGAACCATAACTACTGTATATACGTATTTACTATTATTTGCTATTTAGACAGATATAGGAAAAAAAAAAACCATGGGAAAGAGATTTCACTACATATATCAGCATCTAAAGGTTTTTCACATAAAGTGTTTATATGTTAAATTCTGGCCTAATGTACAGTTCATGTAATATTTTACTTATGTCTTCTTTACATGGACAGTAATTATTTAAATCCTTCTTGTAAAGATACCACAACATATATCATGTGATAACTCAGAAATCTGAATACTGCACATGATTAAATGATGTCACTGTGAAACTTCCAAGAGAAAAAGTCACTCTCAACACAACACTCTCTTGAGATGCCCACTTAGTGGCCAAAAGTCCCCATGAGGGGGAATTCCCTGAAGTGCAGGTCCAGGAATTTGGCCTTTCCACACCCCCACAGTGAAGCCTCTTCTGAAGAATGAAGTTATAGCAGCCAAGTTCTCATAAGATGTATAAACTCCATCCCAATTTGTTAAAACACAATAAGAAACAGGCTCATTTGTTCTCTGTAGAAGTTTTATGAGGATTCAGCCAAAGATGACTTGGTGAGCAGTGACTCAGAAGGAGACACAGAGAGGGTTTTAAAGAAGAAGAAAATATCTGATCGTAGAGTATAAGGTGTCTGTGTGAAGGTTGGCTCTATCACTGAGTCTGGACAGGCCAGTTTCTCAGAAGAGATAACAATTTTCCTGAAAAGTGCTGGAATGGACACTGGCAATGATGGTCTTTTCCTGCTTGCTTATAACTGACCAATATTCTGATTATTACATTTTTCTTTAGATACATAAACACTGTCAAAAATATATAGTCAAATAGTGATGATTTGAGTACAATTTATATTTTTTAAGTGATCTTGCATTTCTCTGCTCGAATCTACTAATTTGTTGATATTAGTGTTTTATTCTCAGGTGAAGGAGTGAGGGAAATTTCTCTTTGAAATACAAATATAAAAAACACATACCTGTTGGTAACCTGAAACGTAACCATGAATATTTTTATATGGTCACGTCAAAAGTGTTGTATTTAGATTCTACAGCCCATGGAGAGTGAAACTGACTCCTGATCTTACCATATGCCATTGTGTGAACATTGCTCAAATTATTTAATCTCTCAGATCCTCAGTTTGATTATCTATAGAGTGAGAATAACATCTGCCTCCTAAGTGGTGTCATGAAAACTTAATTGATAGAGTGACATGTAAAGAGTCTGATGCATTAAGGTGCTGTGGCACTGTCTTCACTCGATTTCTTTTTCCTTACTTGTTTACCCACTCCTCTCCAAAAAAAAAAAGTAAGCCTTTGCCTCATTTCCCATTGTTTTCTAGCAAGTTCAGTGAATTTCTATGAGACTCGTGTATGTCCCCCTCATTTGCATGCCTACTTCCTTCCTCTCCAGTCACTTTGCAGGGATGTGTCTCTCTTGAGCATCAGCAAAGTCGCCCACAGAATCAACATCTCCTCACACATGTGTTATCCCTTCAGAACGTTGCTTTCTCAACCTGTCCTATGTCAGTTTGCACTTGGTGACACATTGCTCGGATTCATTACTTTTCTATGTGCCTCGTTGCTCTAATATTTCAGCTTACTGAAGGTACAGGTTTTTCTTTCTAGTTCTTTTAACCTGGCCGCCTCAGTCATCTAAACTCCCACCCCTAGCTCTAGCTAATGCTGCAGTGGCATTAATTTGTGTTGGCTGTTTGGCTAATGAGAAATGATTTTAGCACTACAGAAAGAGGAAGTCTACAGAGAAGCCATTAGATATATCAAAGCAGAAGAAAAAAAGAGGGGAATCAAAGAAGTGGAGGAAATTACTTGCTCTTCCTCTCCTCAAAAGGCAAATGATTTATTTATTCAGTCTCACAAGGAATACAGGTAGCTTCCCTGTGGCTACTTTCTTCAAATAGTGGTAGCAAAGAAAAGTTAAAATGCAAGTATCAAAGCGGAGATAACAGAAACACTTGGGGGAAAAATGCCACAATAAATTAATAGGTACTTAGAGTTACAAAGAAATTAAAGAGTGTAAATGCAAACATTTTTCTCAAGTGTATCTTATGTCATGATCATAAAATAGTCTTTGTAAAAAGCCATATTTCCAATAAATAGATGTCTATCACGCACATAAAATTAAATATATGTAGACTGAAAATATTAATAATTAAACCTATCCATGACTTCTGAGTAAATTCTCTGTTAACAAAAGTAAAAATGAATAATTTCATCATGGATAAAAGGCAAAGTTCTGCATTAATTAAAATAGGATTAAAAGAGAAAACATAGTAAGGAACCCAATAGGCAGTTATTGTCTTTGTTTTCTGTCCCATAAAACTCCTTGAAGAACTTTTCCCTCTTTTCATTTTCTGAAGGAGAGACATTAATTCCACAAATGTGATTTTATCAGAATGGACTGCATATTTGTTATAACAGAAATACACCCAGGAATCAGGGTTTAAACTATGAACAGATTTGGAGGGAAATTAGTAAATAGGACTCAAATTAGGGCAAAGTCAAATCATAATAGACACATGCAAAAACAAATCCCATCTGGATGTGTGGTAATCAGGTTTTTACTAAACAATAAAAATGGGAAAATAACTTCAAGATTTAAGTCTCATTTAAATGCAGCCCATTAAGACTTAATAATTCTAAGTAAATGGGATAACCTCAATGTTGTACAACCAGTATAAGATTTTGATTAACATGACCCAATGAATGGAAAATTTTCCTTTAAAAATATTTCAGAATGATTACAAAAGTAGCTACTTCAAAGTTACACATTGAAGTTATTTAAAAATGTTTTCTTATAAGAAAAAAACATTTAATTTTATGATACTTTCTGAAAAGCAACCTGGCAAACATTTCTTTTTAACATCAAAGAAGATTTATGTTGATGTTTTGAAATGTATAGGACTTATTGACACTCAGATAATTCTTGACACTTGGGAGTCACAAAGCACAGATAGTAAATCACTTATCTGAAGAAGACCACAATAATCTTCAGTTAAGAGAAATTTAAAGCAAAATGACTAAAGAAAATACTGCTGCAGGAGAAACTCTAAAACACATGTAACAAATTTGACAGATAAAACAAAAGAAGTCCTTGGACTTGAAAAAATGTTTCACACTGAGTGTTCACAGCTCTTAGAAAAATGAATTAGTTTCAGTCAAAACTTAAATAAGAAAGGACAGATAGGAAAGAATGGCAGCAAACTATGAGAGTTTTGGAATGAGGTTTACAGGGATAAAGCCATTTAGTGAGATCTTTGATTTGGGATTATTCTAAGATTAATGGATATGTACACTTGCCATAAATGAAGAAAGTCTGGTCAGAAATTATTGGAAAAAAACAATCAATGCTAAAGT
>NW_006438088.1:7286662-7329933 GCF_000325575.1 Pteropus alecto
CGGTTGTGTGTTTGAATGACCAGAGTTACCTGTCTTAATTAATTTGTTAAAGGGAATAAAAGACAATAGATTCATGTTTCCATTTGGAATAAGAAAAGAAAGTTAAGAGAAGCTAAAGAACTAAGGAATAACAGTGGCATCAAATTATTTTTTAAAGGCAAATATTTTGCAGTTACCAGGGTAATTTTATTATCATTATAATAAAATTTCCAGAATACTTAATTCTGAATGAGGAAGGAGTGAGGGAGAGGGAGGGGGAAGAAAGAGGGGAGTGGGAAGAGACTAAGACAGAAGTGGAAACAAGGAGAAAGATTATTGATTATGGCATATCTATTTTTTCTTTCAATCTCTCATTTTAAAGCTAGTCTATGAAAGTGCCATTGATTTGTCACAGGTTAAATTTATTGAAAACTTTTAGAGGGGCTTTGTAGTTAGAGATAACTAGCATCTACTGAGAGCCTTTTCAGTGCCAAATTCTCTGCCAAACTCTTTACATAATATATCATATTAAAACTCACAATAGCCTTAGACTGTAGGTACAACTATTATCAACTTTTTTAAAGGTAAGGACACTGCAGTATCGTAATGTTCCCTAGGTCACACAGGTAGCAAGTGGAAAGCCTGAGATTTAAACTTTGGCCATTTAGATTTTCGGGTCCAGATTATTGAGAGAATGTTGGCAGTGGTGTTACATCATCACTGCATCATTCCTTCAGTAAATGCAGTAATTCTTTGCATTAAACAAATATTTCCTATGAAATTTTCTTACTTCTCACCATTCTTTCAATTGCTTTAGGACTTTTCTTCTTGGCTGTTCCCTAGTCACTTTATATTAACTTATTGATAACTGAATATGCATCATCTTGTTTCAAACTTAGCTCACCTGAGTTCTAAAAGCAGAAACTGAAAATCATTTTCCATGTTCCTTTTCTATTGTTTCCCTCCAAATCTGTCCCCATATCAGCCAACCCCTATAACAGATGTTTCCATCCAGCCTGCCCTAGCCCACAGTCCTCGAAGATTTCAGATGTGTTCAAAATATTAACTCTCAGGCCCGTAGATTCACAGATCACAACTCAAGCAACAGTAGCCCTCATCTGTGCACACAGTAGGCTATAATATATTCATTATGTATGAAATGCAATCTTAAAAATTTGGGAAGCTCTGTTCTAACCCATAAAATTCATCAGATTGGTTTATTTAAAATATCACTTTCACAATTTCTTTTTCTTGAATAAGAACCCATGCATTTCAGTTTAAAAGACCTATTTGCATAGTTGCAATCTTCAAACTTCCTTAGTGGTAGAAGCTGCCTTTTAATGTACTCAGGATAATCAACTTCATCAACATGAGGTGAAAATAGAATCACTTTTCAAAAACATTTTCAAGTTATTTCTCGATTACCACATCCTTACTAGGAGAAAGTCCAGTACCTCTCCCAACTACATTTGTTTTTCTGTGAATGCCAGATCTTACTCAGCCCAAATTGGCTTTGCGCTTTTTTCCCCCAAATCTTCAGTGTGGAGAGAAATGAATCAGACATGAGACTGATATTGCTGATGCTTTTTGCTACAACGTGTTGCTGTCAAAGACTGACTATGCACAAGCTCATAAACCTATGATTGCCACGGTGATTGCAGACGCTGCATGGGCCACAGTAGTGAATTCTACCAGAGCATCGAAAATGACCTATGTTTACAACTCACATGTTCAGCCATTGTTAGTCAGAGCACTATATCATGCCAACATGGCTGGCTGCTAAGATTCTAGCCTTCTTTGAATTTATGTACCTCCCCCCAAGCTAGCATCCAATCCCTTCTTTCCTTTGGATGGGAGACCTTTTCGAAGATCACTAGTATCTTTTTCTGCCTCCAGAACTTAGTAAGTGCAACGATGGCCCACCCCAAAAAAGTTTCTAGACTGTACATGTGTGGTCAGTTCCATGTGGTAGTAACCATAAAGAAAGATCGTATCTAGACATGGCTTTTAACCTGAAGATTCTTATCCTTAGTTGACTGGCATCTGCACTGATGTTGACAGTTTGCTCTGAGACCCTTTGAAACAACTTAGGTAAAATTCAAAACCCCAAATGCGATTTTTTGCCAATGGGCTGGATCCCATTTTCTGGTAGAAAAACCTGAAAGGAAAGTAATTCAATTTAATGTATGAGAGTAGTTTTGTTTTGTCAGTCCTACTAGGTTCCAAAATGCAGAATACTAAATCAAACTTAAATTACAGATTGATGGCAAAAAATATTTCCTTTCATCTCTTCCATGTAAGCATTCTGATGGATCGCTTCTAGCCTGGGTTTAACTTTCTCGATGAAAACACTAAGAAACAAGCAAAAAAAGCTAATATTCTGAATTTTTCCCACCATTCCTTCAATGACTATACTTTATGTTAGCATGTGGTCTCCGAGACGTAGCACTCAACAACTCAGCCAAAGGTTTGCAACCGTATATCATGGTCGCCAGTTTTTAACATTTAATATCTAAGTACTTAATATTTTTCTCACACTTATTTTACTTAGCCAGTGACAGATTCTAGATTCCATTTTGCAGGAACCAGTTCTTGGTTCTAAGTTCATTATGACTTGGTTCAGATGTAAGTAACATACACCTCACAAATAACAGTGGCTTAAACAAGGTAGTTTATTTCTCTTGCATATTAAAGTTTAAAAGGAGAGCATCCAAGGCAGGAAAGACAGTTTTATGGTTCAATGTTTCTAGTTATTATTTTGCAATCTTTGGAACAGGCTTACACTCTCAAAACTATCATGTGTTGACTAAAAATGCATGCTAAAGCTGCAGGCATAATACCCCCATTCTAAACAGCAAGAAAAAGAAGAAGAGGCACACTATAAGAAAACTTTCCAGAAATATACGCAACAATTCTACTTAATTCTCATTGGGCATAACCTAGTCATAAGACCAAACAATGCAAAATAAACTGAGAAATGTCATCTTTTTAGTTGTGTGTGCCTATCTATCTTAAAAAAAAAAAAAATCAGGCTTTTTTATTAAGGAGAAAGAAGAAAATCAATGTTATGAGATGTTTCTCATATATTGTTTCTCATAGATGTTTTAAAATTTCTTATAGAAGATTAAGCTAATTTTATGTGTCTAAATTTGCCATCAAACAGGTTTAGTTATCAAAATATCAACGTGATTTATTTGTTTGACTTATATTTTTCAGTTATAGACATTATACAGAGAAACATCTGTTAATTCATACAGAGAAACATCTGTAAATTCAAACTTTTTTGGTATTAAACTGAATATACACACACATATCTACACAGATACATATATATATTTGACATGGAGTCCCTACCTATGATGAAATCAGCCCCTACTATGATGGAAAATCTACCACCACGGGGAATTTGCCATAATTTGTTTTATAGAACAATATTTTCTTATTTAGATAACATTTGTCATACTTAAAACTAATAGCAGAAAGAAATTTTTCCCCAAAAATTATATTACTGAGGTGAATCCTTGGCCAAAATTAAAACTGAATCAAATTTGTAAGTTTATAAAAAAAAAATTGAGTTAATTTCTGCATACCTATAAACTTTGAATTCGGTTAGCACTAGACATAACAACATATTACAAGAAAGGCAGTTTGTTTTGCTGTTTATAGCCCGAAAAGTACTGGATATCTCCCAGGAAATTCCAGTCTTAGGAGGATTCCAACAAACATGCAGAGCTGAGTGGTTCAGATTGAAGCACAGATTGGAGTCAGAATGTGGACAGTATTCCAAGTCTAACATGTCTGATTTTTGAGATTCAGCCTTTATTCATGCAGTCTCCTACAGTGAGACATTTATGAATAAAATCTGGAGAGGCGATTGAGTCACTATGTCAATACATAATCTTCATTACTGGCATCATCAAAATTAAAATTTACCACTTTCACATAGTCCGTATTTACTCTGAGGTAGATGGTAGTTGTATGGAGGTTTTATTTTTTAATTTTATGCTGATTCAGAATATGCAAGGATGGTGTAAAGAAATGCTTAAAATAGTGACACAAATGTTATAAGATCACATATATTCACTTACTTCCATAAAATAAGTTGTTCTCATACATGATTAAAATAGGCTTTTGATCATCATTCATGTGTTATTTAACTACATTTTTATTATAATGTACTATAAATGCATTTACCTCTGAAAGGTACTTAATGGATGTAAAGAGCAGGAATATACACTGAGCAAAAATTAGTGGGTACAACATTCATATAAAGTAGCCTGTCCTCTTTTTAACTCTGTGCTTTTAGTTGTCTTAGTTTCTTTATCTAGTAAAATATCCTGTGCATAGAAGGTATTCAATAAATGAGGGTAAGTAATAGGTAGGTCAGTGGTAATATTAGAATTACCTTTTTACAAAGAGATGCTTTAAGAAGCAATGTAGGTCAGTCCTGCCGAGCCTGAGTAACTGGTTCTGATACTGGCAAAAGGTTCATTTTGACTAATTTTAAAGATCATTTGTTACCAACACTTGCAATTTTAACTACTGGGGTCAATATCAGACATAAAGATGACAAAACGATTCAATCAGTGTTGCTAAAACTTCAGTCACTGAGTAGAAATTGTTTAAGGTTTCCAGATGTTACAAAACCTCTATATACTCAGTCATTAGAAAAACCTGCTAACAAGTAAAAGTTACCAATATCCCAATTTTGGTTTACCTTATCCATTGATTTCGAGGAGGGTGAGGAGAGGAAAAACTTATTGAATTTATTGATTTCATTTGACAATTTGTATACATGCTCCTAGAGATTTTTGTGATAACATGAGAAAAATGAACTTGAGACCATTGATAACTATTTCATTAATTCTCCAGAATATAATATTTTTAGCCTTTTCAATATTCTCTTCCTATCCAGAAAAATGTATTTTTCTAGTTCTTCAGTGTTTGATAGGTATACTTCCAATTTCACCATTCTACTCTCAGACGGAAAGAAAATGGACAGTGAAAAAAAATGAACAGAAAGAAAAAATTATATGTATATATAATTTCCAGATAATCAAATATATATATGTGCATATTACATTTTTATTATTTAATATAAAAATTTAAATAATTAGCCTGAATGTAGAAATTAGGAGAACTGGATTCTCATCTTAGCTCTGTCCTTTCTTTCTGGATGATCTTGAATAAGGCAGTTACTTCCCTAAGCAATAATTTTCTTGTCCATAAAATGAGAATGATGGTGCTCACACTGCTTCTTGTGGTAAGAATCACACAGAAGAATTCATATCAAATACTTTTAAAGTATAAAGAATTCTATAATAAAATGTTAACTTCATTGAAAACCAATTTGAAATATGATATACAATGCTCATCAAAGAGATTATCAATTAGGATCTCATTTAGTAAATGATTATTTGCTTTATAAACAAATTTGCCACAGGATTACTATTTTCATTTGAGAAGTATGAAAGAAGAAAAACGGAAAGACAGAAAAATTCTGAGTATCTCTGGGGATAAATTATTATTCAAATTCTTGGTTCCTAGAATAAAATGCTTAGTGTTTTTTTGAATTATTCAGATTATATTGGGAAGTAGATCTCGATTTATTACCAATGTGAATTTTACACCACTATATTCCACCAAGAAGGCATCTGAGTGCTCTCTCAGGGTGATTATTGTGTCCTAAGCAAGGGACTATGCAGCAGTCACTATTTGCACTGCAGTCTGTGTGAATGGTGACTCATGGAGTTGTGCCCCATCCAGCTTGCACAGCCACACAAAACAGTCGTGACTTGTGTTGACTAAAGAGCCACACAGAAAGCCTGTTTCCAACACCTTGGGACAGAGTAGATGATTCTGGGAGAAACTATCAAGGCTCTCTAAACACATGTGAAACTACAAATTCTGAATCTAAAAGAGCAAAGCCTTTTCTACCTTAAGGCTTCCTAACACAACTCAATGTAAAAGACCTCTAATTTCATTTTCGTAGAATTCATCAGGAATATCGTTATGACATAAAGCAAGCATTGTGATTGTTTTTATCACCTATCTACTCCAGAGACCTAATAACTGTTATTTTCTAAATCAGAACCTCAATTTCTGAGGTAGATGCATTTTATATTCCCATCATTCTAAACTCTCTGTAAAATAAGAATATGTTTTCACTATCATCTACTTTGAATATTTAAGAAAGCTGATAGCTCTGGGGTAGATGGAAATAAGTATGAGTTATGTGTATTCAGTGTCGCTTGTGTATAAATTTTAAGATTACAGACTACTCAGAGTTGCCTCTTGCAGATTTCCTTTGATGTATTTATCTCCTTTGGAATAATTTGTTGCTGACTAGAACGAAAAGTCAACAAAACTTTCCTTTTATATGATATGGTTTCATTGGCTAATTATTTTGCAAACTAAAATAAAATCCAAACCAAATTCAGAAATTTCAAGTTTCTTATAGCCTACAAATGATTTAATTTTGTCTATTTGTTTCTATCAGATTTCATCTTTTATTCTCTTTCAACGAATCATTGTTTAAAAACGATCACCTTCTCTACCCCTGCCTTTGTTTCCCGATCTCCAGATGTCAGTTTTCCACGCTCTGCTGTTCTGGGAGGTAAGTCAAGGGAGAGAATCAGTGAGCTATGTGGACACTGCTTACATAATGATACTTGTGAGTATAGCACTATTTACTACCCCAGCCTGCACACACACACATTTACACACACATTCACACATACATACTCTTAAGCAGGTCTCTAAAAATTACAAACTTCTAGAAATAATCGTTAGGAATAAGTGAGTGAAAGACAAAGTTCGTCAAGCTTATTTTCTCTCATTTTTCCCTTCCTTCCTTCCTTCCTTCCTTCCTTCCTTCCTTCCTTCCTTCCTTCCTTCCTTCCTTCCTTCCTTCCTTCCTAACATCCTAACAAGTCCAGTTTGCATCACCAGGACTTCCTGCTGGGGTCAGCTCCAGCCCATTGTTAAATTTTCAGAAATTTAGAGCCAATTGATCTTTGTTTGGTAGCTGGAAGTGGGCCAAGGTGAGATATTTACACCATGGAAATCAGCAAACAAACACTACAAAGCAGGTTTTTTTTTTCCTTCCTTTCCCCGTCCCTCCAAGCCTTTTCCTTCTTTCTTTCTTTCTTTCTTTCTTTTTTTTTTTCCTGGAGAGGTTTCTGAAGTTCAACAGTGATTTCTTTAATTAAGAGGAGGAAAAAAAATATAGGAGAGAACAAAAAAGAATAGTAAACAGTTCCCCTTCACGGCCTAAGGGATTAGTTACAAAATAAACATTTCACAGACTGGGCCCCATCTCCTATAATGAGACAGCTCTGGCTAGTGAGACTGCAACTGAAGTCCCCCATTAAGACTATTCACTTGGAAAATTTAAGTGACCCACTTGTGTTGACTAAAGAGCCTCACAGAGATTTTTCACAACTACCTACAGCATTTTTGAAAATCCGCCTTGTGCTTAACACTGCCTTTCCTGAAGGCTCTCTCGGCTACATTTTGTTTTAATGGTTCAGCCTCCTCTTTGGTGATTCAAAGTCTTTTCTTGTTAAGCTTCTATATAAAATAAAATTCCTTATCCCAGAGAAAAGGAGAGGTAAGAAGCATGTTCAGTTTGATTTTTTTGTAGGACAGACAGAAACAGGAAATTAGAATTATATTTTTTTCTTCTCCAAACCAAATTATTTTGATAAAAGACTGTTCGCATTCGCAAACTTTTCCTTGAGCTCCTTAGAAGATGCTATATAAAATCTGAAAATAAGTAATGACCAAAATGCCTTAGAATAAAAGAGAACATCCTAGTAATAACCAGAGATGTTAGGACCAGTTCAAGAAATGCAAGAAGTGACTCTAGCATACTTTTTGCAATCCAGAAGCATGTCACATATCAGAAAATATTATGACCTATCAAAATTAGGTCACTATATCTAATATAATAAATACACGCAAACTTAATTAATGAACATGAAGTGCTATTTCTATTAAATCATGAGGAGATAGAAGGTACTAACCTGGCAAAAGTCATTGGAAAAACAACTGAATTTTAGCTCAGTGTTTCCAAGCAAGAAAAACTCACTAAGGGTCATATTTTATAACATCAAAAATGAAATGAGACAAAAACCTAAACCATCCATTTATTTGCCTTTCAAAGTACAGTTAGGGGCTATTAATTTAGGAAGGTATTTTCTCACTTGTCAGCCAACACAGCAGTAAATACTGAAGCATGTAATTCACTTCCGGTTCTCTTCTAACCTCCAGATCTGTTTCTTTGACCCACTCACAAAAGGCTTTTCTCTTTCTACCATATTAAATCATTAATTTCTTTTCTCTGTTTCAACTATCGTGTTCAGAACCAATGAAAAATATACCCAAATAAATGTGCCGCCCCAAAATGTGGAATTTTAAACGTCATCTTAAAAAATAAATTATTAGCTAAACATCTCAGGATTGCACTGGGAATTAGAATGCCTTGGTTTATTCCAAGAATGGCTGGGTCTTCACAGTTACCCATTTACGTCTGCTTACTATTGCACCCTTGTTTTCTTCAGCTTTAATATCTCCCATCTCTGTTCTAACTTTCCAAACCCAATGTAGATTTCACAATCCTGCCTTAGTGCCATCCTTTTTTTTCTTTAGCAATCTTTGAAAATGATAGCTTTAAGCTGTCTTCCTTCTTCAAATCATTTTTGAGGCTATATTTTGTACTGCCCTACTTAGGACTTGATTACTTTGCATTATGTATGTTAGCCTTGTCATTCATCTGTTCATTCCACAGCATTTACTGAGTGCCTATTATGGACCAGGTGTCCACAGGAGTAAACATAACAGACAAAAAGCCCTGCTCTAATTGGAGCTTACGTTTTATTGGGAGTTGCAGACAATAAACAATAAGTTAAATATAAAGTAAGTTAAATATAAAGTGTCACATAGTGACAATATTAAGAAGAAAAACTAAAGTAGAGAAAGGAGATTAGAAATCTCATAAGGAAGATATATGGGGGGAAGGTGGTGTATATGTGTGAATAGAGTTCTTATCTCATTTTGCTAAAGGAAGCTAAAAACTTCCTTATAAACTGACATAAGAAAAAACTCTTGCAAACTTCTGCTGAATACTTCTTTACAGGGTGATGGACATAATACAGGTAACAATACTCAGTAATTAATTATTTTAGTGCTCTGCAATTGTTTTGCTTTATAACTATAAATAAGCTATTTTTCTCTCTGACCCTTACTCTACGATGAGAAAGAAACTAAAATCTAGTACTATGCTAAAAAAATACAATGGCAGTGTTTGGGAGTCTAAAGTCTTGAATTTTTAATTCACCTTTAGTACTCATTTACTATGTGACCTTGGCCAAATCAGCTTTTCTCATTATCTCTTTTGTCATCTGTAAAACAGTAACAATTACACCTGCTTCACAAAATGCGGACCAATGAGGTTAGATAGTCGACACTATCTGTAAGCTGTTATACAACTGGTGATTATTACTATTATCCAATGAGAAGTTTGGAGGAAGAGAAATTTCCAACATGCGCAGTTAGGAGGGAGGGGCATGTAAAAGAAATCTATGGCTGCAAAGAGCTGAGTCATAGCAGGAGAACTTCAAGAACATGCTCATAACATTTTCACAAGACAATATTTTGAAACTTGTCCAAGAGCTTCAACAATAAAGGCCAAAGTGGCCGCTGGCTAGAAGGAATACATTTCTAGAATCTGTCCAGTATCTGTTTATTCTTAAGTGGAGAAAAGCAATCACCCACGCAGAGCAATACCAAGAAATACCAAGCCAATCAGCCCTGAAGTTGTTACCAAGAACTTGGAGCAAGCCACATTCTTTCGTTTCAATAATTAACTGAATAAATGCTTCACTCAGGGCTGCTCCTACATATTTTTTATGGCTTATAGTTAACTCTGCTGGGTAAAGGTCTTGCTACTTCCCTCACCATGGTCCCTGAAGCCCTTATGAAATTGCTCCACACACCCATTCTCAAGCCTACAGTAACTACACTTTATATTCTACTTCAGCATTTGAGAAATAGAATGTCTTCAGACGCTTTGAAAAAAGATCCAAGTATCTGTTGCATTCTAGTGGCTCTTTGTTTTATTCTAACTAAAACACATAAAAATGCAAAGATGGGTTATAAGACATCAAAAAAGTATACTCGAGTCACTCAACCATTTCTGAAAAGAACCAAAGCTGAATTATTTTGACTCCATTCAGAGGCATACTGAGAAACAAAACTTTGAAACTAAATATATGGATTAAAGAGTCTTTAAAGGGAACAAGAAAAGTCTTGTGTTTGCAACAAGGTCCAAATGAAGGCTTTCTCTGCATCTCTTCTCATGGCACTAGGAAAGCAGGTTCTCACTAGAGCACAGTTTGTGTAGCCCAGCTGTGGAGTCACTGGTGACACTGTTATCACAAATCCTTTTGGCATTCTTACTGATAACTACTCTGAATCGGATTTTTTTTTTTTTCCCCCAAGGCAATCCTTTTCAAGCCGAAATTGTGCTTTGGTGGACCATTGGAATAGTGAGTGTTCAGTGAACCGCAGAGTTGCCAAGGGGATAAGTATTCCAGATGTTGGAATTCAGAGGTTAAACTGGGTTTTGTTTGCATTACTAACAGACACCTTTCTACTTAAATCACAAAGACTCATGGGCCTGCAGGAAGTGACACACAACCTTAGAGGTGTTTACTGTCCACAGTCTGTAATAGCATCTCACTCCATGCACGGTTGTAACTGCAGAGAGGTTTTTGGACATGTGTTCCCAGCCCTAAGTAATCTCCATAAATTTAGCCATAAATCTAGCTACAGCTAAACGTGAGAGTTTCTGTTTTGTTATTGTATATCTTAATCCTCCGTGCTGAACATCACTCATTCCACAAGAAAAAGGAGAAGAAAGGCTCTGAACAATAAAATCAGCAATGTGTCTCCCCAAATCATGAAACAGTCAAGAATGAGCTCCACTGAAAGTAAGTACAACCAGAATAGAAGACAAAGTCTCTCACAAGCCCATCATAAAACTGTGGTCTGGTCAGGCTGCCTCCGTTTAGTAGTCAGATCTTTGGTGGGCAAAAGGTTGTAAATACAGAGGAATGTATATCCTTGAGTGTGACTGTGAGTAGCAGCCTGCAAGCAAGTAAGGAAGGAGATGATAAAAGTGCATATCAACTGTGTCTAATACCACTAACTAAAAGTGGTTCGTTTAGGGGTTTTCCACTATAAAACTGTATAGAAAAATGTTAGGTTCATAATCAGTGTTTTTTTTGTTGTTGTTTTGTTTTGTTTTTATCTAATGATAGGATTCAAAACCATTATAGTCACAGCAAATTACAATACTCAACTACTTTGACTTGCATGATAGCTGCTTATGTCAGAAAAACATAGGAACAAAATTGTTGACCAAAGCTGATAGAATTAATCCATTTTATCTTTAGGCCTAGCTTTGGTATATGTGGATACAGGCTGAATTGAAATACTTAAAGGGTGTTCTGCTAGATGGAGAGGATTGAACACATATAGTTTACCATGTTTTCCTCTCAAAAATCACAGTAAAATGATTAAAAAAGAAAAAAAGCACATAAGAGGTAAGAGGTAAACATAAAAGGGAGAGGAGATGATAGGAATTTTTTTTTTTAAGAAAGAAGTCAGTAAAGAAGGATAAGTAATAACTGACACGGCAGAAACCCCAGCCTATTTTAAGAGAATCCTAGAAGTGAATCAAATCATCCTAGGGTATGGACACGAAAATTACTAAATATAAATAGTCCACCAAATATTCAAAGATGTTTGAAAATTACTTATGAAAGTCATGTCAACAGCTAAAAGTCTACATAGACTAGCTAAAAGTTTGTTTGAGGAACAAATACAAAATGTCACCTTAGCTGTCCAGAAATAGCCTCTTTCCTATTCCTAGAAGAAGACTAGAATTTTACTTTCTAGTGATATTTAATAATAGAAGCTCTGGATATAAGAAAACTAGGCCCAGAGGAGTTCCAGGATTCAATTCTTAAAAGAATATTCTAAATACTACTCTAGCTTCTTTGCTTGGCGAAGTTCTAGAAAGAATGGCACTCGGGCTTATACCAAGCAAGCAAAGAAGGGACAATTACTCTAGGGAGAGAAGCCCTACAAAAGTTGCCATTTGGAGACTTTCAATGAAGAATTTCAACCTACTGGGAAAACTGGCATTTAGCAAGTTCCAACCATGTATACAGAGCTTCCGGTCAGCTTCTTCATGTTTCCTTAATAAATATAAATAGTCCACCAAATATTCAAAGATGTTCAATGAAAGACATAGACAAAATAAATAATAAACTTGAAAGACATAAAAGCAAGGAAGAAATCTATAAAACCTATCCTCAGTATCTTTATAATAAGAAAGCATTACATTAATGCAATGAGAAGATAATGCTTAAAAAATAAGAACGAAAAGATATTTAAAATAAAAAATATGACACAAGAAATAAAAATTTAGTAGAAGGGCTAGAAGACAATTTTCTATAAAACTGAACAGAAAGAAGGAGATCAAGTATGGAAGAGAGAAGGAGGGCAAGAGGAAGGAAGAAGAGAGAAAAAGAAAGGAAGAAAGAAAGAGAAAGAGGAAGGGAGGGAAGCAGGGAGGGAGAGGACAGAGAATAGGAGATAAGAAAAAAAAAATAAAAATAGAGGAGCATTCCAAGTGATCCAACATCTGAACGCTAGGAGTTCTTGAAAAATAAAATAGAGAAAATGGTGAGGAAAAATTACCCAAGAAATTATTCAGTAGATTTTTCAGAATTAAAAGACATGGATTTCCAGATTAAAAGTTCCCACCAAAAGTCCAGCACAATGCATGAGATGACCTACAATGAGGCACACGATTGTAAAATTTTGGAGTACCAGAGATGTGGTGAAAATTCTAAAAACTTTCATATTTTTAAAAAGTGCTTGATTCTAAACAAACAAAACCAGAGATTATAGACAGTAGACAAAGAATCAGAAAATAGAGTGCCATCAGTTTTCTTGACTGAGTCATTAGAAGACAAAAATACCTTCAAAATTCTCAATGAAAGTTATTTCCAAACTATAATTCTCTACCCAGCAAACTATCAAATAACTCTGAGAGTAGAATGAAGGTATTTTAAGACATGCAAAATCTCAAAAAATTTAACTCTCACATATTCTTTATTAGTGACCTACTAGAAAAGATGGCCCAACAAAATGTTTCTGCGAGCCAAATAAAGTGGCATTTGGGATTCAGCAAATGGGACCAATCAAAAATAAAACAACAACAAAAAAACCTCAGGGCATTTCTTCATGAAGATGAAGGGATACCTCAGGACAACAAATAAGGTGTACACCTAGGGAAAAACTGGTCCAGATTGAAGCAGCAGGATGGAAGATTCCAAAAAGGATATCTCTTAGAAACAAGGAAAAATGAACTTATCTGATGGGTTTTAATGGCACTTTTAGCAAAGAATTTTGAAAGAAATTAGTGGTAGGTACACATAAATGTTTCGCTTATTAGTTTCTAGGTAATCAAAGAGGGGAAGGAGTTGTAGAGGAATCCAGAATAAGAAGTTAAGATCTAAAACTGAAAAATCAAGACATAATATCATAAGCATATAATTTAGAAATATAGAAGTCATTTGATGAAATTACTAAAAAGGTGAGAGTGGCAGCTTCTGAGAAGTGGGAACTGAAGGTAAAGAAGTGTGAGGCAAGGAACCTATATTTTTATTTAGTCTTATAGGACCTGATGACTTTGAAAACCTTGTGCATTTATAACTAATAAAAATAACTTTTCATTTTAATTAAAAAAAAAGAAAGAGCTAAAAAAAAAAGTAAGTGCTATCAGGCAGTTTGCTATATCTAGCTACTATCTCACTAGGGAGATTTATACAGGAAACTATTTTTCAATTGAATGTTTATAGAGAAGTAGTTTACCAGAAAGAAATAATTAAGGTAGGCATACCTGGCAGAGGGCGCAGCCTGTACAAAGATACAGAGACAGAAAAGGGCAAGCCATATTCAGGAACCTAGAGGTAATGCAATATGACCATAGCACAGGGGGACCAATGGCAGTGGCCCAAAATTAGAGAGGAAGGATTATGTCCATATAGATCTTGGAATCTTGTGGTCTATGCTAGAGAGTTTGGACTTTTTCTGTAAACAGTGGAGAGCTGCCAGCAGATTTAAGGCCGGGAAATAACATAACAGATTTCTACTTCGGGAAAGTATCTCAGGTAATTTTATGAAGAGTGCATACAGAGGCCTGAGAAGAGGAGACACGGAGCCAATTAAGGGACTATTATAAAAGTCCAAGCAGACACAAATGAGTGACAGAACCAAGGTAAGGGGTAGTGTGGAAGTAGGATCCTGAGGATGTCAGCAGCTACCAGCTGGGAAACGAGTACAAGAGAAAAGCAGGAAATCTTCTAAAATTATCCCATGAGACAAATACCATTTAAGAGGAGACCACTGCTGCTTGAGGACACAACCAGCAAATGGGAAAATCAGGATTAAACCTAGGCCCTCTGAACAGAAATGTTTAGACCAGACCGCATTGACACAAATGTACATTTTATATATAATGTAAATGATAACAGGACCTAACTCATGATTATTGGGAGGAAAAAATGAGAAGGTACATAAATTTATCTTTTACTTAAAAAAGAGGTACATAATGTGAGGAGATAATATAACTTTGCTTTAGATCCAGCCATTCTCATACCTCTTTGCTTATCACATCCACCTGCTTTAGTGTTCTTATACTAACTTGATGAATTTTGTTTATTTATTCGCTTTTTCTAGATATGTTATAACTAGTACATAAATATCTTTTACTTAAAAAAGAGGTACATAATATGAGGAGATAATATAACTTTGCTTTAGATCCAGCCATTCTCATACCTCTTTGCTTATCACATCCACCTGCTTTAGTGTTCTTATACTAACTTGATGAATTTTATTTATTCGCTTTTTCTAGATATGTTATAACTTTATGCAGTTGTACATCTGTAATGTAAAACTGTCCTACTGAAAAATGGCTCCTTTTTTCCAACCTAAGTTCCCCTGAAAACAGAAGAGAATTTTAGACTCTTCATCTGAGTCTATCCAATACTTTTTATCTACTCAAATATATATTCGCCCTTTAAATTTAAGGTCCTCTTCCAATCTCTGAATTATTATGCAAGAGTACAATATCCTTTCTTTTACTATCAATGAGGAGGATGGAGTGAAACATAGACAGACAGAGCTTATTTTTTTAGTAATCATGTGCATTTGTGGGTTAGGTTAATAATACTCGAGGACACAAAATCTGTTGGAAACAGAAACACAAAGATTTTATCTTTGATATGCTTAAAGGTCTCTGAAGTTTGTTATTGTTATCATTATTTTCCTGTTTCAGTGTGATACACATTATCTGGAGGGAGGAGCAAGAGGGGTTCTGCTGGCAGCTCTATCTATACTTCATTGTGAGCCACAGAAAAGATATTTATTTTGCCACCTTTGTAGCTCTTCGAGAATCAGATAACCTGCTTATGCTTTCTAACCAGATGAGCTATCTGGACCCTCCAAAGATGCTCTACGTCCTTGGAACTGATTTCCCAGGCTAAACTGTTCAGTGCCTGAGACTGTATACTAATTACTGAAGACAACAGCCTAGTGAAATAAGCCTTGCTCTCATGTATCAGAGTTGCTATGTTGGTGCTTCTAATAGTTCATCAATCTCTCTCTATTCAAGATCATCTGCCTTAATTTTCCCCCATGATTGTACTAGATTTATTGCTCCAGTAAATTTCTGCAGGCTAAGGGGGGTGGGGCGGTACCTGAATCCTCAGGGGATTGCCAGCCAGCATGAAATCACCTGACTGCTTAGACCTCCCATCACAACAAGAACATTGCTGAGGATTCAGTTGCCTTGTTGGTGCTAATCCCCAGCTAGAAACATCAGAGGAAACTGAAAGTGAGTGTGCATTTTATATAATTGAAAAGGAAAGAAGCGAAGACAGAATTCTCAGAAAGTGGGAAGAGAGCAGAGTCACAGCTCACTCAGACTCCTTCTTAGGGGAAATAAATGAAAAGCCACACTGTGCTTACACCTCTGCCAGAAACAATCAGAATGGGGACACTTCGTCAAGAGGAAAAGTCATATTATTACAAATAAGATTACATTATTCCCTGCTTTTTATTATCATGAGGGTATTACTATGCTTAATTATTCATACCATTTTTCTCCATTTTGCTATTGTTGATACTATTTTTTTTTTTTTACCCTGTAATAAAGCCACTTTCCTTAATCAGTCACTGTTTATTTTCTGTACTTCTGTCTCCATGGCACAAGGGACATTTTGTTTTTCATTTTCAGCACATGACACAGATGGAGAGAGAGGAAAGGTACTGAGAAACGAAGGCTCTCCCCAGTGCCCTATACATCACAGAGGACGAAGCTACTCCCACAGGCATTACCTTTTCATCGGACCTTCTCAGCACACTTAAGGTGTGTCGTGTGTTTGAAGGAAGAGAAACTTAACCTGCAGGAGGACTTAACCTGGCAGGACCATTAAACTGCTACAAATAATAAAATGCCTGTGCCCAAGAGTAAGCCATAAAAGCTATAAGATAAAGTTGTTAAGTATATGCCATTGTTTCAGAAAAATTTCTACCTCTCTATTTCTGTCTAAACTTAGTTTGCTTTCATGCGAAAGCTTATTTTATAATAACTACCTGTGAAATCTATTTAAAATCTAAACATGAGAGCAATCACATGCTTCAAGGTGTTCATTTTATAGATGGAAATATTAAGGCTTAGAGAGAATAAATGACTTACTCAAAGTCACACCAGAAGTCAGGGAGGCAGGAAGAAAAAAAGCCTGGGATCCTAGTCAGATTCTCTCCTTTCCTCAAACCATAGACCCCCTCAATATGACTTTCCAAAACTGACAGTGATATAAAATAGCTTAAAAAATACTTATAAACTCACGGTAAAGCTTATGCTTGCCAATAACAAAGTTTTACTCTAACTAGCATTTCTCCTCTAAAAATTGGTTCGCCAAATAGAATTTATGCATATTAGATCTTTCATGGCTATAATTTACTTTCAGCAAGTTTTATTAATCCTCATAGTAACTGTGGTAAATCAGAATTCTATAGTATCCTAATTCACATTCTACCATACACTGAAAGCCAACTATATGTGAAATAGTGTGTCAGATGCTATGGGAGACAAAAGAAGCCTGCCCATACAGCTCATGATCACAGAGGTTGGCCTCAATCTTCTCTAGACACCTCTTCAAAACTTCAAGGTAAACTTCGCCTGCTTGTTAGGAAGCCTTGCCCCACCCACTGGAGGACTCCAGCCCCCTTCTCAATTCACTTTTCTCTCCATCCATATCCATCATTCAATGTGAATCCCATCTTAGGTCTGCAGAAGGATAAAGGATGTTTAGTGTCTGAGACCATGTAATTCCCTCTTCAGAGCCTCTTGTATTGATCGATTGAATTGTATTTTCAGGAATGTATGCTGAAGGTGAGACTTTCTGTTTCTTGTTTGTCTCCTGATGCATGAAAGTTATCTCTGAAGTATAAACAGAGGGAGGGAGGGGAAACAAGAGAAAAGGAACAACACAGCGAATCCCACACTGCAGATAAAAACACTTCTGTTCAGTTGGCAGTGAATTCAGTGTCCCATTATCATGGACCAGGTACGATAGATTGAATCGGCAACTCCAATTCTTTGCCCTTCCTGGTGTCCATTTGCCTTGTGACCACCAAAGCGATTAAGCACTTGCCTGCCCTTTGACTGTGGGTTCCTCTGTGTGATTTGTTTTGGCCCACAGAATATGAGTACAAGCAACAGTGAGCGAGTGTGAGCTTCAGTTATAAGAGAACACATGTGTTTCAGCTAGCTCCCTGTGCTAACACCCATGCCACAAGGAGAGCATTCCCTCAGTAGTTACTGCTCACCCAGGCTGGGCCCCAGGATAAACACAAGTGCAGCCAACCAGAGGTCAACCCATGGCAAGGAGCCGAACACAGATTGATGCAGCACTCCCTGCTGAGCTCAGCCAACACTACCGCCCACCCCAAACCTACAGGTATAGGAGGAAGAGTGCTACGGTTATATGCCGCTGGGGTTTGGTGGTGAGTCATTAATGTGACAATAGCTAAATAAATGAGAAGAGTTATTTGGCTTTTGTTTTTCAATCTTTTACTTTCTTGCTTCTTGGAGTAAACCAGATCAAGAATAGAACTGTTTAATTACTTAATGGATGTTTTCTTATTGACATAAAAGTCTATCAAGTGCCAATTCTAGTAATGGCTCTTTAAAAGTCTCACCAAGAATTCATTCAAGGAAAGAGAGGATGTTCTAGTCTCCTATTTACGGGCTTTTCTGAGAACAATGAGTAGAACGTTATCTTTGGAATATAGCTTTTCTGAAAGAAAAAAATTTGGTAGGAAATAAGTTATACATATTTTGTAGGCATGCAATTGAATCTGTGTTATGTGAAGTTATATCATTGATCCACCCTCAAATATATAATAAGGGCACACTGGCAATAGGCTAGAAGGAGGGGAAAGAAGAAAATAGATTGGGTTGAATTTTTTTAGTATGGATTACTCAGAAGATGGAGAAGACAGCAACAGAAATATTAATAGCAAAAAAGTAAAATGAGTTATCCTCAAAAAGAACTCTGACGAGAAAAGAAGACCCAGGAGGAACCTTGAGGTAGTCTATATATTTAATGGTTTAATAGAGAAGGAGGAGCCTGCAAGAGAAACACAGACTAGAGAGCCAGAGAAGTGAATGAAAACAAAGGTGCTGTGGAAAGCAAGGAAAAAGTATGTTCCAAGAAGTGGGAAGATGGTGACAGTGTCCAGTGCTGTCGTGTGATCCAATAAGATGAGGGAAGGAGAAATATGCATTGGGTCTATAGATGTCAAAGAATATGTGATGAGGTAAGTAATTAATCGAATATTTAATGTTTAAGAGGGGACTAATAAAAGTAGAAATATAAAGAAAAAAGTTCTATTGAAGGAGAGTGGAGTAAATCATTTATTAATTTGATAAGCATAGGCATGAGTTAGTTAATTTCTCTACCACACAGACATTAGTGGAAACCTGAGAACATGAAGGTAAAGAAACTCAACAAAGAACAACTGGAGTGACTGGGACTGTGTTATGTAGTTATGTTTTCTGCATTGGGGAGAAAGAAGTGCAACATTTTGAACTGGATAAAAAAAGTGGGCCTGGAGATTCCATACAGAGAAGATCTTGCTTTCTGGGACATTCAGGGATTCTCTGTTATGTACTAAGTGGTTTTTATTTTGTTTTGTTTGGATGTTTTATATATGATGCTTATTTAATATATCTAATACATATTACTATTCACTAAGTATGTTTCTATGGACCTATACATATTAACTCATTGGTAACTTTTTTTGTGTGTGTGCAGTGTTGGTAATCTTACTCCCTTTCTAAAATGAGAATAACGAAAGAGTTCAGTAGGGTTAAGTAATTTGCCAAGAGTCACAAACTAATAAACAGCACATCTGGGATTCAACTCCCAAGATGTGCCAAAGTCCATGCTATTTCCACTATAACACATTACTTGGCTTAAATAAGGAAGGAAAGCAAAACAGAACTAGGAAGTGAAATCAGAGAAAACTGTCAAATGCTTAAATTTAATGAGCCAGCTACATTTGGGCTTAGATATGCACATACAGTGTCTTGAAAATAACTCTGACTAAAATTGGCTAAGTAGTACCAGGTTCTGCTGAAGTCAATATTGCAAGGAAAAAGAAAGAGAAAGTCAGTGACTCTATAACCACGATCTTGAGTGAGAAAACTCTCCTTCCAATTTGCTTAAGTGGTGGAAACTATTCAAAGCCTAGAGAGCACAAGATCTTACCTCTGTTTCTCATCTTTTTATTCCCAGTGCATTAAAATACGTCTGCTTAGCTTTCACCCTCAGAAACACTCAGTGAATATGAGCTTTTTGCATTAAGAAGAATAATTGTATAGTCAAAAGGCAAGGTCAGAATCTACTTCTACCAGTTATATAACTCTAATTCACTTCGATCTATGTTTTTTTCTGATCTTCAGCTAATTAATATCATGGCTACCTCATCGATCATGGTGAAAATTCAATAAAACAATATATGAATAAATACTCTATAGATTGTAAAGTAATATACAAATGTCATATATTATTTCCCTGAATGTTTAGAGTCCAAGAGACTGCCCCATACTCCTCAACTCTTACTCATTTTCTTTTCACCTTTCTCCATTTCACATCCAGCTCTCACCATTTCCCAGAAGGGACTGACTCAGATGCTCAACAGTGATCGTTGTCGATTGCCAAAGGCTAAATGGCAAAGCACTATAGAGATGTGTTATTGATGTTAAAACTCTGGGAAATCCAAAAGACCTAATATTTTATAATACTGAGCAAACTATTGCATTTCAATTCTAATACCTCTGAAATATAGATGCATTTTGTGTTAATATAAGAAAACATAAAGTTTTGTACATCTAATCCAGCCTACCATCTGCTTTTGTATACCTCTAGAAATAAAAGTTTTCCATTTTTAAATGGCTAAAATATTTCAAAAGAAAAATAATATTTCATGACATATCAAAGCTTTATAAAATTTAAATTTCAGTGTCCATAAATAAAGTTTTATTGGAACACAACCATAACCATTTGTTTAAATATATTAAGTAATTTCAATGGCTACTTTCTTACTGCATTGGCAGAATTAAGTCACTAGAGAGTATTTGTGTATATTCCATAGAGTTTGTAGACTAACAACTGGATTCCTTTAGGGTGAAGGTAGGCAACAACTTTTCCCTGACAGCTTTTTGAAATGACTGCCTATCTAGGGGCTTGGAGAGTAGTCTATAAACTGGGAACAAAACTCCAATTAGCAAATTGGAGTTCAAGCATACACAGACAAATCTTTCATATTTTCTAGTGTCTAAATGGCAACAGTGGAACTCCTGAGAAAATGTATTCTTATAAAAGAAATCTGGCACTAGAAATTGCAATGGGCCCTGGAATTTGGGGAAGAGTGTAAATTATAAGATTAGTTTGTCAACTTAATATAAATCAACCCAGGCTAGTTTATCCTAGTTTACCAAGATGATAAAAAGTAAAGTAAAGGAATCTTCTCATTAAACAAAGCCCAAGTCACTCTGCCATTGGACATGACCTCTGGATAGAACACCAGAGGCCAGGAATATTTGCCTTTATGAATTTCAAAAGATGGCAGTGCAGTCACAACTCGTGATAGAGAGCTCAGAGCCTAGCCCATCAGTAAGACATGGGTAAAAAAATACTCAAAGCCACTATGAAAACAGACAAATGAAGGGCAAAGGATTTTCAAATGTATGCTACACATATTATTTAGGATTCTTCTGATGGCATGTGAGAGAAATTTCTTAAATAAAAAGGTAAATTTATTAGCTTACATAACTAAACTATAACAAGAACAGGGAAAGAAGAAAATAAGGACTTTCAGGACTCCTCAGGGCATGATTCTATATGTTTGCTTTCAATTTTCCAACTTTCACTCCTCAAAGTTTGAAGCACCTTTAGGCTTTGAGGTACTTTTCCTCTCTGGCTCAGATTAGGAAAATCTCGGGGAAAGCTTCCGATTGTCTGGTTGAGGTATCATTCTCACTTCCTAGACCAACATGCAGGTTAGGAGGTGGAGGTCTCAGACTGACCCTGAACAGGTCACATACTCTTAAACCGATAACACTGCTAAGCAATCAGAGTGATGGTACTCCCATCTGGACCTCGTGCATGGTGAAATGGACAGCAGCTAAGGAAGAATGATGCTCCCAAGAGAGAAGGAAGCACAGATATCAACTGATATAAAAAAAGACTAATGTGCATGTGTATAACCACAGGATATTTTTAAAATTTATGATGATGAAAAACAACTTCATAGATAAATGGCAAGTATAAAATATCTACTATGTATAGCGTTTGTCTATAGAGGCATAGATGTATAGTGGTACCTTAATCATATTTGAGGTAGGAAAAGTTCCTAATCAAATAACCATTAAGAACATATTTTTCACTAAGATAGAAAGGAGATTTAAGTGAAAAACAGTTTGTTGTGGTTGTGATTGTTGCTCGTGATTCAGTTTTCCTGGTGTTCATTAACGGATACACCCGTCTACGGGCTCTTTCAAGAGAATTAAAGACCCCTGCCTTCAGTAAGAAGGAGATCACATTAATGGATGACCAAAAAAAAAAAAAAAAGTGTCTTAAGATCAGGCAAGGAAAGCTCAGAAGTGCCCCAGCTCTGTATTTGTGTTAAGGAGGCTTGTTTGGCATAACAGGTACCACTAAAAGGATCTCTGAGGAGGCCAAGCTTCTAGCCAAGATGAAACTCATTCCTTACACTGTCTTCTTCCCTCAGCTCCGACCCACAAAAGATGTTGCCCTTTTGTCTGCATAAGAAGGAGCCAATCAACATACGAACATTTTAAACAAGACTCATTTCTTACTAAAATGAGATCATTTTTATTTTCTTCCATAGCTAATTTCCTCTTAACATATTTTCCTGTAAGCCTCTTTACTCTTAGTTTCAATGTCTTACTTTTTTTCCTACTTAATGATTAATAAAACTAATCCTTAGTTTTATCTATTTTCACATTTAAACTTTTTCATTTTATGGGCTTAAGTATTTTATCTTATTCTTTAATCATCTATAGTTTTATAATTTTAATGATCCATCTTTTTATCTTTGATTTTAAATCTCATTTGTTTAATCTTATTTTAAAACTCAATATTTTATTGTACTACAATTTTAATTCTCATACCTACTTTTACTTCATTCTCTTTTTTCCTATTCTCAATTTTTGTTTAATTTTCTTTCATAAATGTCTACTACCTTAACTCTTTTTTTTACTTTTACTTTTTCTTGTTCTACCTTCTCTATTTACTTTTAAAAATATATCTTTATAGTGGCTGATAAGATGAGTGCCAAAGTGGTGATAATGATTAGATAATGAAATTGATGATAATAATATTAATAATCGCAGAGGAGAGAGGTTGACACCTTTCTTTCTCTACATGGCTCTTTGGGCCTCTACATTCTTCCCTAAGTGAATCTCTAAGTCCCTTTCAAGGTTATCTTCCCTTGTCCCCCTCAAAAAAAAAAATTCACTTTAGGAGATTGGAAAAATTCTTAGTCAATACAACCAAGATTACTATTTTATCTATAAAGAAAGAAGAGCTCATTTATTTAGATTTTTTTTTTTATTTCCTGAGATCTTATACCATATTGGTTTTGGCAATCTATAGACACTGGCTGGCAGAAGAGAATGGTTGATGAGGGACATCCACTCTGCTCTATAACTCTGGCCTGAGCTTCTTATAAACAGTTGACCAGCACTGAACCATCGTATGGCTGCACATGGAAAGATACCCAGTGGATAATCTATAAGTTGAGTTTTTGCCTCTACTTGAACAGTCTGCCCTTAGAAATAGTGGTACCCACCTCACAGACTTTTATGAAGACTAAGTAAGTTGATATTTGTAAAGTTCTTAGAACTATTCCTGACATATAGCAACTGCTCTATGTCAAATTTAAAATGTATTCATTCCAAAGTTGATCCCTCACATTTCTTGGTATCAAGGATAAATCCTCTTGTGGGTCATGGAACTCAAGTTCCATTTCCTCATCATGAGGATTAAGAAAAAACTAATCAATTCAAGAGTTATGCAGTAGGTTTGTTGTTATTTGTTTTGTTTTTGTAATGGAATGTAACTATCTGGCTTCTCTGAACAAACTGCATAGCTTTTCAGAACCCATATTGTTTAAATTAGACATTTCTATCTTTTCCATCACTTTTCTCTTGAGCATAAGTGCCTGCGTCTGGCTATATTTAAGAATTTTCTCAACTTCTTAAGGAACAGGTGAGGCCAATAGCTAAGGAAAGTTAGACAACCTGAAGAAAGAATTAATGACCATATATATTTTTCATAGAGATGGTGACCTGAGAGACTGAGCTGACTATATCCCTACTATATGAACTTTTCTCCCAACAGAGCTCCAGTTGGTACCCTTGCAATGTTCCCATCTAGAGAGAATTTCTTCTCTACAAGGACTTTTGTCACGTTATTAATGGTGCTCCCTTCCCCAGCCTTTAAGAACTGACATTTTTATTTTTTCACATGAAAACTGTACCTGCAGGGCTTTCTCACCCATTGTTCAACATTCGCAAGTGATAAATAATCTTTCCTTGCCTGATTCACCAATAAATTCCATCTCAACACAGGTGATCTGCTCTTAAAAACTTGCAGAGTCCCCATTTCTAAAAGGTACTATCTTCTTGATGATACTTCTCCAGTTAAGACAGTAGTTTTAAATGGTGACAATCTACCTAGGAATATTGACAGTTACATTTTTTAGATTTAGTAAATTTTTCTTGAATTTTTCATTCAAGAGCAAAGTGGTGTTTTGTTTCGTTATGTTTTATTTTGTTGTGTTTTGTTTTTTCTCTCCTGGGACTCAATGCTTGAGATCTTATAAACTTCTGTATTGTGGTAAAAATATTTTTTTTGAAAGCAGACTGTATTTTAAAACATCCATCCATCATATTCACAGTTTCTGGATCATTGATTTTTCTGGTAGATTTGTCTTACTATTTATGTTTATTTTTATATACACATTCCCAAGTCAAGGCTCATTCTGTGTGGACATAGGATTGTTGTTTAACATTCATTTATCCTATGTATCTATAACAGAGTTAGTCATTCTTGGATATGAACACCGAGATTGCTGGTGGCTCAAATAGTGAACCCCTAGGGCCACTGGAATTGGTTTTCCATGGACGACATTTTAAAGACCAATATATTTATGGAAATATCAAAATTACTAAATTTATTTATGAATAGAATTCTAATGGTGCTGAGTGGTAACACAAGGAATAAAACAAGAGCATTTATTTTCCCCACATTTTAATCCCTGGAGTGGTTCTTATTTATGCAGTGTATCTGCCATCTTGGTTGGACTGAAAAATGAGATCTTAAACTGGTGAGAAGTTGCTCTCTAAGCAATGTTTAAAACTATGTATTGGCATCATAAGAAAGAGATTTCTTCTCTTATTAATTAATATTTGATAACTTAAACTGTTTATATTCAAATAACAGAGGTAAAAAACATCTTTAGTAAAACTATTCTATCAAAATTACACTAAAGGAAGTAACTGACTTTGATTAAGAAAATATTTTAATATATTATTTAGGGCATCATTTAAGAAACCTGACAACCTGGGTTCAAAGAGTCAAAGTACCCATTAATAGTTGATTCACCTCCTATACAAAAGATTGGAGGACTTTATTTTTGTTCTGGAGAGATATAGAAGAAAAGAACCAGAAAATTTGGGGGAGATTGGAGACTGTCACAGAGAATTAGAACATCTTCTATAATTTAATCTCCATGAGGACAGGGATTTTTGTCAGTTTTGTTCAGTTATAAATCTCCAAGCACTTTGAACTGTGTCTTGCACAATGTAAGCATTTAGTAAATGTTTGTTGTAGCAGTGAATGAGTTAATGAATGAATGACGAGTAGGACTTTTCATTTTTCAACTTGAAATAGTTTGTGTTGTTGCAATGTAAATACCTCCCCAATCAAAAAAAAAAAGTCAAATTTACCATATTGCAAAGTTGTTATTGAGTTACAGAATTATCTGAGGTGACTGAGCCTGAATTTCACATCTAGTAAAATGGTGCAGAATATAGACAGTTTATGTGGGAGAGGAGGGTAACGCATGTACAAAAAGAGTGAGGATAGGTTTTGACTCCATTGGGTATGGAATGGGGCCTCGAGATGATCTCTAGATATTAATGGACCCAAAGTTCTCACCCCATATCCAAGTTTCATTCATGGATGTCCCAGCACACGCAAAACTTTGCCTCCATGTAGTACATCAGGACTTCTAGAAACAACAGGAAAACACATACACACATACATGCCCCAACAAAAACTATGATGAAGTTAGAGTAGTGACTAAAGGAAAGGCTTAAAAGTTGATTACCCCAAGAAAGCCTTAGATTTAAGTCTTGCTAGTCCAAAGAAAATATATTTTGTCTTTTAAAAGTCTTAGAAAAAAGAGTTTTCTTTCTAATTGTTGTTCCACTGGATCCAGATATTCAGATAACTCAAGTCAATTCCATTTTCCCACAGCAGAAGAATAGCCACACTTATCAAATACTAAGACCCTCAGTATTCCTTGCCTTTCTTCTGTCTCACTGGGATCTCCAAGGTGGAGCTGAGGATGGGTTTGATGGAGAACTGGGGGAGAGTCATCTCGCATATGGTTGTAGCTCTGCAATCCTCACTTGGTTTGATGCTTTGCTCACCTGTGTTGATGCTGCCCACACATGAAGGCAGCACTGTGCTGCAGGCACTATGTTTGTCCATTGGCTGCTGTCTATTCATTGCAAGGTTCCTCTGCACCTAGAAACTTTGCCCAGACCATGAGTCACTGCCCCATTTGTGTCCCTACTTCACCCATGATATCCAACCTACCTCCCCACAGGGAATAGAATGTTAAGTCTCTGTTGCCTCTGCCCAATGTCTCCCTTAGTTTATCTCATTGTCTTTTACGTTCACCTCTCCAGATGGCAGGGAATGCCATATTCTTCTTATGTTTGCCCTTCAGAAGAGGTACTACTAGGTCTCAGAGTCTATGGGGCCCTAATGATACTGTTCTGATTACCACTCAGCAATCTGACTTGAAGTCTAGTTTTACAAAATTTTAATGTTTTTTTGTAGCCTTTTCTTTCCCAGGGCACAAAAATTTTCTTCCTAAGGCACATGAATAGGGGACACTGAGGCTGTACATTTCTATGTATACACAACTTACTTATAACGCAAGCACTTGCCGAACATCATTCACATAAAGCATAAATGGTACTTCATCCCAGCTTCATCTCATTTTCGTATCTTTATTTTCCTTGAGTCTTTTCCTCCAACCACTTATTTTCAATTTATGTTATCTAACCACACTAAATATAACTATAAGTGTTCTCCAGTTATTTCTAGAACAAGATGGTGTAAAATTAAATAAACATATACATACAGGCATATGCTCATGCCAAATGAGGCCAGGCTTTCCACTGACTCACTAGGGAATGAGACACCATTTTCACTCCAGTTTTACCACAGGTTCATCAGATGGTCTTGACTAACTTGCTGCCCCCACTTTGTTTTCATTTACTTTGGCATAAAGGGGTATCAGAGCAGTTAACCTATCTCCGGGGTGTGTTCAGGTTTAATGAATAAAAGTGTATAATGCCTTCGGAGTGCCTCACGTGAGATGTGCTGTAACTGCACATTATTAGTGTTGCCATCACAGCACCACCTGGGGACCCTCAGCCTTTAAGCTGGCTGGAGACAGGAGGTCTCGGAAATAATAACAACTCTTCTCCCAGTGTGCCCTTCTTCCCAAAACCTCAGAGAACTTAAAGACATTACCTTACTAATGTAAAACTCAGCACGAGATGGATGGGAACGACTACCGAGTGTTTCCTGTTTCCAGGTGGGAGACATTAAGGCAACACTTGCATTTCCACACAGCTTACTCGTAATATGAGCACTTACTAACATTCTTCACAGGAGAGACAAAGCCTACTCCACCATTTCTCTACCAATGCCTGGCATCAGGCACTGCTGCTGGGGAGAGTGGGCTCCAGTCTGATATTCCTCAAGTGCCTCAAAATAGTGATGAGAGAATCAAGCCACATTCACACATTAAGAAGCCTAATGATGATCATTATTTTTTTATTAAACCATGCTTTGGCTGCAGAGGTTAGCTAAAAAACTCTCTCTCTCTCTCTCTCTCTCTCTCTCTCTCTCTCACTCTCTCACACACTCACACTTTTCCTACAGTGATCTCAACTGAATAAATAAGACACATTGGTGCTTACTGGACACCATTCGATAGTCAAAATATTTCAAATTATAAGAAACTTTTAACAGAACAGAAATCTTTGGCTAAGAATCAGAGTGTATTGGCCTAGAACCCCATCATCTGAAGCCTTGGTTATATGATTATTGTATTGGCCTGCTCAAAAGGAATTCAGCCATACTTCATAAAACTATTCTATAAATCAGACTGTTCTTTCCTACAATTAGTCTAAAATGGAAAGCAATAGTTATATGACATTCCGCCTCCATATTGCGCTGTCCTTGATTTGTGATATGATATACCCTAACGAGTCCAACTCCTTTACAATAATGCTCTTTGGGCTCTTCGATAATGAAGTCTCTTGGAATTGGGCTCTAAATGGACCTAGTTAGACTGAAGTTGTCAATGGTACAACTATTTCCTCTTGTTATTTGTATATTTCTCTCTTTACATTAAATTTCCTCCAACATTTTTATAAGTGATTTTAAAGTAAACTCCACAATTCCACTACAGAAATCTAGCATTACATACTGAAATCATGGGGATTTTAGTGAGTTGTGTGCTCACACCAATATATATTGAAAATAGAATAAGCCCCTGGGCTCTCTGTTACTTGTTAAACCTCGGGCATTTAGCTGACATCATTCTTTGGCATTTGCCTTTCTTCTCTCACCCTTTTACCAATGGGTAATGGAAATACAGTTGTCAGCTTCAAATTATTCAATGTGAGGAAACTAAATTCTCAAAACATTCTGCCTTCTCCATTTGAGTCCCACCCAGTGCCACATAGACTTGCCCCTCTATTCTTGAGGAGCTAATGGGAAAAGAGCCCAGACAATCTCCATGTCAGACATTTAACTTAGTCTTAGGCCATTTGCAGTGACCGGTTCCTCATGCTTCATGTAAAAGCAGAAATAGACAGTAATTTGCCTGGGCTGGTTTATAATGATGTGTGTAATGGAAACATTCCTTCTAGACACCTGCAGCAACCAGCTTAGGCTTTGAAGCATGAGACTGGCTTTTCCCATTTTAGCACACAGGCTTACAAATATTGTTATTGATCATAAAATTATCCAATCTTTTTAAAAATATAGCTATACTGTTTGATTAAAGTATTTTCTACTGCCATAAATGTCAAACTGACTCTACCTTGGTGCAGAATTTTCTTTCTATATCATTTTTAAAAATGTCTGCCATTAATTTTCTTGAGCAATTCTTTAGTCTTACATCAGTGGATGGTTTAAGTGGGTGGAACTGGCGCATTCATTTTACTCTTAGCTTAGCAGGATACTAACTGTGTCTCTAGGAAAATACTAAGTTTTCTACTCTCAGACCCTCTGGAGAAAAACGTGTCCTCCTCTCTACTGGGCCAAGGACCTGGATTTAGAGAAAATCCTGTTATGATCTAGACTTGGTAACGTAACTCATTCTGTGCTGACTTGACTCAGCTCTTCCTAGGCGTTTACAAGTATACTTTCTTTCCCCAGTCAAAGGATTATTTCACCCAACTGAGCCACCAATTATCTGCACGTGGCCAAAAGAAACCATCATTGTTCAGTGGGAGCTGACCCTAGTATTTGTGTTACAAATCAGTTTGAGCCCTGACTCACAGCTTTCTCTGATTCTAAGAAAAGATACTGAGATCCACGCAATTTAGAATGGATTCTGAATTTTCCCAGGTATTAAACTCCATTCACTACTAACCAAAACTATACACTTCAGACTATTTTTAAATCAATACTCTTACTGAAACAATTAGAATAACATTCTATTAATTTGTGTTGAAAGATATGATTTCCTCAGGAATATTTTGAAAATTAGTTTTGGGATAAATTTATAATTTTTTTTCATTGTACTATTTTTAGATTCGGCCTTAGGAAGTCTTTTGGAACATTGCTCTCAAAATAATTCACTTTGAGCCTGTAATCAATCACAATTTCAGAGCGCTCAATTACCAAAAAGACCAAGAAAGAATAAGCTATCATCACTCTTCATGTTTGCACATGTCACTGCTGACAGCAGTTGCTACCTATGATATGGGAGCGACTGAAAAGATAGATGTGGTAACAACATTTTTTCCATGTTGGGTGTGGAAAAATGGCCTTTGATTTGTAGCTATAGCCCTTATTTGATGAACCTTGTATTGCTTTCAATGAAAAAGGAGGAGTAGTTAGTAATAATCAATGTGATTTTAATCCCCAGTGTTTTTATTTATCCCAGAGATCAATATCTCTATAGGAGCACTCTCTTCAATCAAAAACACTGTGGAGAAACTGTTCAACATCTTGACTACATCCATTTCTCAACACCAATGATTAAATAACTTTAGCATGTATGAATTTGTTTGGGGTGTCCTTAAAGAAGGCTAATTCTGTTCCGGTTGAATGTCCTTGATTAGATGGTACTCAGACAGAAGATTACAAAACACTAGAAACTATTCAATGTCTTTGTGTTAATTACCAGAAATTTTATCATGAGGCTGCAAGAATTCCAGTGCCCTGGCAGAATGTGACTCCTTTAAAAGGAGCAGCATGCTGGAAAGGCAGCTCCCCTTCCCTGACTTAGTAGGGCTGCACTCAGCCTACCTGCTAGAGCTCCCTGGGAACTGGGCAAAGCAGCCCTTTTGGTACTAAATTGATGTACAAAGGTTTTGCAGGGAGTTTTTTTTTTTTTTTTCAAAGTATATTGCTTTCAATGAAAAAGGAGGAGTAGTTAGTAATAATCAATGTGATTTTAATCCCCAGTGTTTTTATTTATCCCAGAGATCAATATCTCTATAGGAGCACTCTCTTCAATCAAAAACACTGTGGAGAAACTGTTCAACATCTTGACTACATCCATTTCTCAACACCAATGATTAAATAACTTTAGCATGTATGAATTTGTTTGGGGTGTCCTTAAAGAAGGCTAATTCTGTTCCGGTTGAATGTCCTTGATTAGATGGTACTCAGACAGAAGATTACAAAACACTAGAAACTATTCAATGTCTTTGTGTTAATTACCAGAAATTTTATCATGAGGCTGCAAGAATTCCAGTGCCCTGGCAGAATGTGACTCCTTTAAAAGGAGCAGCATGCTGGAAAGGCAGCTCCCCTTCCCTGACTTAGTAGGGCTGCACTCAGCCTACCTGCTAGAGCTCCCTGGGAACTGGGCAAAGCAGCCCTTTTGGTACTAAATTGATGTACAAAGGTTTTGCAGGGAGTTTTTTTTTTTTTTTTTCAAAGTACATGCAGTATATCAGACCTTGAATCTGCTCAAATCAGGACAAAATTTTCTACTTTTTTATTTCAAAGTCCAGAGCTCCTATTAGAACTTGAAAATGTGACTTCTCTCTTCACTTTCATAGCCTGCTAGAACTCATTTTGTGAACAAAATTCTAGGGATTTTCTCTTGATTCTTATCATTGTACTTTCTTTTCCACTCTTTGGAACTTGATAGGAAATGTCCCATGCATTCTTCTTTCTCATGTGAACTTTGCAAAAACCCCTGGGAGAGTATTTTCCCCCTAGCTTGGCTTCGAATGTGGGAACTTTATGATACGATGTGATAATGAACAATGTGAAATTGTTGGTGCACTGATAGCATCCAGGTCCATTGAAATCTCCTGCATATTCTGAATGTGGCTGGATGGGTTGCTATGAAATGTGTCTCCCCAGAGATTTTATCCTCAGTCAATTGTCTCTTCCAATAAGTTGTCAAACTAAGAAGTCAGGTTTTTTCTTAATATTGCAAGAAGCCTTCTTGCTTGGACTGCTGAAACTTTTAGCACTTGAAATTTGAAGCCAGGTAAAACTTTCACATTTCTTTTGGAATCTGACACTGCCCAGTTTACTAAGGGCTTTACCAAGATTTGATGAACTTTTCTATGAACCTCGGAAAATTTCATGCTAGGGCTGAAACCGGAAGTGAAGCACATTTCACTAGGTGTCAGATTTCGTTCTGACCAGCTAACCAGACTCTCCCTCCAGGTTGTATTAATTATTTCCTGCCTCAAGATGAAGGAGAAAGATTAACTGGCCTCACACTACCAAATAAAATAATTCCAAGGAAAAAGGAGTTCAATCAAATATTATCTGAAGAAGCTGGCTTCACAATATCATGTCATTTTTATCTGGACTCATTATTTGACCAGTGTTTTTTTGTTTTGTTTTGTTTTTATACAATACAGATACTGCTCTGTGGAGCTGAAAGCACAATGGAGATTAAAATTATGACTGTCTAATAATGACAACAAGACGTACAATGATAGTTTCAGAGGGAAAAGAAGAGAAGAGTAAAGAACTTCACAAGATGTTTGTGGATTAATAAACTTATCTGTGTTTTCACTGACCACACAGAGCCCTTGATGTAGAAGAAGGGATTCAAAAGCAAACACACATTTATAAAGTTATGAAACTTTACAAACAGTGCATGTAGGCAAGAAATTTTGTGTAATTCTCTCTTCTTCTTTTCGAATGAATGAAGTATTTATGTGTCTAAATACATGATACTTTTTTCTTAAATAATTATGGAAATCGGATTTCTTAACTTCAGCACTATTAACTTTTGTCGTGGGGGCTGTGCTTATATAGCAATACCCCTGCGCACTATCCACTAGATACCAGAAGCATCTCTCCCTCATTCAAGACAATCAAAACATGTCTCCAAACATTGCCAAATGTCCTCTGTGAGACAAAATTGTCCCTAGTTGAAAGACATTTCTTTAAATCTTGTGTGTCTTATGTGTTCAAATGCTTCCAAATTCAGCAATTTGTTTCTTTCCATGAATTCAGAATACTTATCTACATCAAGACTGCAATTGCTAAACCACTCCAGGGAACATCTAGAAACAATGACAGAATCTATGAGTTAGAAGGGACCTTAGAAAAAAAAGAGAGAATTATAACAATAATAGCAGCAACAACAAAATCAATTCTAAAGTGAAAACCTATTAATGAGGAGACAAAGGTTGTCTCTAAAAAGAAAATACAAACATCAACTCATTTTAAAATTTTTGAAGAGTCGGCATGTGAAAATGATTGCTGGCTTATCTACATAATACTAGAAGTTGTATTGTCCAATACAGTAGCCATTAGCCACATGTGATTATTTAAGTTTAAATTTGAATTAAGTAAAATTAAATAAATTTAAAATTCAATTCCTCAAGTTGCTAGTATACAAAACCTAGAGAACATTTTCATCATGGTAAAAAAGTTCCACTGCACAGCACTGCTTAGAGTGCAGAAGGAATGGGTGAAAGTTGCTGTGAGATAAGTTTCAATTTAATGTAAGAAAAAACATTAAAGGATTAGAGTTTTATAAGTTATCCTCTCAAAGAGCATAAAAAACTTTTGAGCAGATGCCAAGAAAGAATTTTTGCTGGGTAGATTGCTATGCCAGATGAACAGAATCCTCTAATTCCGACTCGCAAGGGCCTATGTATGAGTTTCTATAATTTTTATGTAATATAATTTTCATAATTTTTAAACACAACTCCATAGAACCAGAATCAGTATTCATAATTTAAATTTGGGACATTTTAAATAGTATATAACAACTAGATCAAAACAATATTCACAAAATGAAGACTATTTAATTCTCCTCTGTGGTAAAGTCTGTTCACACCTTATCTATCAACCTTCAAAAAAAAATTTTTTTTTAATTTATATTATTATGTAAATATTTTCAAATGAATTCCAGTTACTTATAAAATATAAACTTTGGTCATATGCCATTTCAGTTCACACAATATCCAAATTCAAGATTTAGTCCTGTATTGTAGAGAATGAAAGACAAGGGCTTAGAGGGCCCAGAGCACGAGAGGGTAAGCAGAGTAGACATCTAATGCCATGCCACTTCAACAAGAAAGATATTGCTCTTATATGTAGCAAACAAATTCTAGTTAAAGAAAGGAATATTCTAGGAGGCATTTGAAATTCAGATGATAATTGAGGATAAATTGTCCTCAAAAAAAATCTAAAAACCTAAATAAATTTATCTATAACCCTTTTTTTTCCAAAGCAAAAAGTCGTCATAAATGTACAGATACACATATGCACGCACACTTAACAAATCCAATTAACTGAATTTCAAAGAATCAACTAGTTCTTATTGAGAACTTCATTTTGTTATTTTGTTTATGATTTTTTATTTATTGTTTCATACAATTGGTAAGACAAAAAGAAGACACAATCACTGCACTCTAGGAAGCTTAATGGCCTAGATGAAATAAAGTGACACACACGACAATGAGAAAATGATCGTAGGTAATACTAACCACAAGGACAATTTGTGTTAGCACAGTAAAGAGATTGCTACAGCTACAGCTGTCAACGAAGGCTTCAAGGAAGGCATAAGAGAAGCAAGATTTAGATAAACAAATGAAGAAGTGGAAAACAAATTCTCTGTGGAAAGCAGAAAGTACAAAAGCAAAGCAATATCCTGATGAAGGCAAAAAGAGATCTGCATATCTGGACTAGGGGTAAGATAGAGAAATGATGGTTGAATAATGCAGCAGCATTCAGTTGTGGGTGGTCTTGAAAGCCAGGCTGAAAATTATAGACCTGATTGGTTGAGAAACTGGGAAACAGGAAGTCTTTACACAATTTACACAATCAAATGGCCTCATGAAATAAAGGCTTAAGGAAGATCATTGGACACAGACTATAGAATGAATGGGGTAGAGCAGGGGAGTGGAGGAGAGGAATTATGGGAAAGGAATTACTGTTAACAGCCTAGTAACAACCTAGTCAGAATGCTGTTACAGGAATCAAGACATGACATGATGAGTGCTAGAATGTGATTTGTGGATATTAGTAAAGTCCGAGGAAATACAGTGCAGTAATTAAGAATGTTAAACATTGGTATGGATCATAGTCAGAATAACTCACATATAGGCTTCCCTACAAGAGAATGGTAGGCTGCTAGTTTCTCAGGGAATCTTTTAGCCCTTTGATTCTCTGATCTTCGGCAAAAGAGAATCACAGAAGAATTGGGTTATTTCTTTTCTTCACCTTTTTTCTGTTGTTCCTTACTGAACTGCTGGAGTGTGGGAGTAGATCACATACTTCCTCTCTGTTTCAGTTTTAGTATCTATAAAATATAAATTGGTTTGTTACCCATCTCACAGTGATGCTGCAGAGCTTGTGAAATATTGGACCTTAGGAAATATTGGGCATTTGGGGAAAAAAAAACCTTGTGATAAATAGGAGACAGAAACCACCCAAAATTAGATATAGACTTTTACCTTTGAGAGATGCATATTTCTTACCCTGCAGGTACCCAGATTTCATCATGGAGAAAAAAATCACACACACACACAAACTCTGAACAGTATAGGATATTAAAGTCCACAAATCTTCTAAAGTTCCAGCATCTCAATAATGAGTTATGAATGTGAAAGCTTAAAAATAATCTCTCCAAGCTAAGTGATTTTTCTATGCATTTAATACTCTAGAAAGGAATATGTGAAATAAATATTAATACAAAATGAAGGCTATTCATGAGCAGTTGTTAGGAGGTGAACAGAAGTAAGTCATTCTCGTAAACACCACTGAAAATCAATTAGCATCTCCTGGTCATCAAGCCTATCACTCCTAACCAAGGAGAGGACTTCTGTATGATACTAAATGCCACACAGAAAATACATTTTTTATTGTTGGAATAGGGGGGAAAATCTTGGGAAACTGCTAATACAATCCCTTTACTTTGAGTGAAGAATCTGATGCTCCAGAAAACTAAATGGCAAGCCCAAGGTCATATGGCTAATTTATGAGAGCTGGGATTTGAACTCTTGGTCCAGGGACGAATTGTTTAATATTTTTGGATCAGAACTGGTCTTAGTGCCATATAAAGAATAATCACGGATGTATTATGTCTGAGATAAAGTGATATTATTTTCCTCTTTAGGGTTCCAATTTTGTCAGAGGCCAAATCTGAACGGTGACAGCAAAGGAATGGAAAAGTATGCGTAAGAAAAAGATTTGGAACATTCAGATTAAAGGTCTCCTCTGAGGGGGACTGGGTTATCTCCACTACTTGTCCTCATTACAAACATCTAGTCTTGGCCAGCAGGAAGGAAAGGGAGGAATTGCATTATAACTTGTATTTCAGATAAAATATCAGGTGGAGCAAAGATAAAGAAACCTAAGGGGAAAGTTTCCATTTTTGATGTATTAGAAAATATGAAAGATTTCTACTGAGAAAGCAGGAAAAAAAAGACCAAAAAAAAAAAAATGAGCTGAAGGGAGTGAACCTAACCTCAAGACTTTGGAGAACACAATAATGTAACAAAGAGGTGGTGAAAAATTATACTATTGAACCCACATATCAGGCAGGAGGAAATTTCCAAGTAAGATGAATCAGGATCTTCTAAAGAAATAAGTTGCTGGCTTCACAGAATATTAAGAATGCTTCTCAAGTTAAGGATACCCTTGAAATGAGATGAGGTGTGTTCAATGTATACTAGTGATTGGTAACCCTCAAAAAAAGGAGTTTAGAGTTGTTCATGTGTCATTTTGATGTAACAATAACGTCGAAGTTCAATAATGCTCACCATCTGATGGAGAACTTGCTTATACTTCCTGAACTCACCAACCTCTACCAATTCTACTTATTCGCATAAGAGAGACAAATAATAAGGCAAAAATGTATAGGAAAAAACAGAATCTATATCTGTTGATTATAATTCTGTGAAAAGGATAAAAACGTGAAGACACAGATACTATTTGCAAATTTTCTTCAAACTGAGTCTCATGGCTTAATAAAAGAAAATATTTAGATGATGTTGAAAAGTCGCTTGTTTTTTCAGAAACATATCACCTAGTTCATAAAAATAGGCAAAGGGGTGGGGGTGGGTATAGAATGATAATAAAAAAATAACCCATTATGGTATAAAGGAGCACTAGAATAGAAATTCAAAAATTGGATTTAAGTCACCCATTTCTATCTTTGTAAACAAGAGATAATCAAATTTCTTCAGCTTTTCTCAAGAGTTGTTGGAACACTCAAATCCAAATATGACGGCAGTTTTGTAATATATATACCATTAAACAAATTCAATTTGGTATAATTATTTGTAGACTTAAAGACCTGATCTAAAAAGTATTAACTTGAAATTTGAAAATGAAAGATAATTATTCAGATGAATTGATATAGCTGAAAATAATCAAAACCAGCAGATTTTATACACACACACACACACACACACACACACACACACACACACACACGGAAAGCATTAATTCAAGAGAAAAGTAGCAGAAAATAACAATCTCAGAGGGTTTTATTCTAATGTATGGAGAATGTTATAGTAAAACAAGCTTGAAATTTTTACAAGAGAGTGCACAAACCTGGTGTGATAATAAGATTTGAAATAGAGCAAGAAACATTGTGTTTACCAAAAACTTATCTATTAGAAATGGAAATAGAACAAGATTTATATTGTTACATAAAATTCCATGGAACACGGTATTTGGTGTTAAGTAGTTGATAAGAGTAGACTATTTGGAGTCTTAGCAATAGGGATGTGGGGCAAGGGTGCCAGGTGCCAAGAGAAACCCTCTAACTCACCAGAGATTATCAATGTCGTCAGTACTTCATAGACGACCCCTTTTCCAACCACCAATACCCTTTACCCCTTTAATAATAATAATAATAAAGTCCATTAAGTACCAGAGTATACTAGAGAAGAGAGTCCATTTAGGTGAGAATTAAAAGAAAGAGAGAATATATTAGAACAAGAGGAAACTTTGATGTAAGACAACTTATCCTTGTTAGACTTAATAATCCCACTTAATGTCTATTTTCAAGTGCAATTGCTAATAGTACATCATCCACTCTCCAAAGTGCCCTGGTTTGAATAAAAAGCATGTGGTGCTCCTAAGTGGAAGGTAAATATAGGATGAGATCTCAGCTCACATTTATAAATGCATAGTGCACCAAATAAAAAAGAAAGGAGGCTCATCGCACTTGAGCCATTCATACAATACTGTGTTCACACCTGGTTTCCTACACATTTAAAACAAAGACTATCAAATCAGGATAACCTAGGCTATAGTAAAGGGCTGCAAATTATATCATAAGAGAATCAATTTAATAACTAAAACAAGAGAACTCTTAAGTCAGACATGATATTTTCTTCGTTCTTTTAATAGGTGTTTTATGAAGTAATGATGATTCAGCTTCATCTTTAACACTGTAATAGGAAGATGTAGGATTCATGGGTAGAATTTACAGAATGGCAGATCTCAGTGGATTGTAAGCATGCTCTAGCTATCAACACTTTTGTTAAAAGGAATGAACTGCTTTGATAGATAATAAGCATCCTGTCTCTTGTTGAGTTCAGAGGCTGGATATTTGCCAGTTATGGATGATACAGAAGAAAATCTTTCTTTCCTAAGAGTCTGGACTCTGGTACTCTTAAGATTCTACATATCCATAGCTTAAGTCTTCAGCAAATGAGTAAAACATCTCTTAGAGCTCTCTGTATCTCAGTAAAGGCACATGGCCAATATCCGCTTAGAGCTATAGATTCATAAATAAATAATATTCATTGTGTATAAGTATATAAGTAAATAGTATTTATTAAGCTCCAACTTTATACCAGAGCTTTTCACATGTAGTACCTTGTTTAATCCTCATAATAATCCCACAAGAAAGTCATTTTTATCCCTTTCTAACAGAGAAGGAAGAGGAGGTTCAGAAAACTTTTGAGGTGTCCAAGTTACTTAGTTAAAAACCTGTAAAACAAAACAAAAACAACCACCAAAAAAAAAAAAAACCTAGTAAAACCAAAATTCTAATAAACACTCTGTGAAACCAGTCTATTCAAACGGATTCATATTTTGTGCTCCTAAGGCCCCAGTTGTGTAACCTCCTGGGAGAAGAGCTGAAATGCTCTATTGTTTTACCTCTTTCTGTATTTTCCATAAAATCATAGCTTTTTGTTGCAGAAAATTAAATACCAGATGATACCAGAGGAATGTGCTATGGAGTGTCTTTCTGTCTCCCACTGTGTATGTGACCTGTTTTGGTGATACACCTCCCTTCTCTTCCTTACAGCTAAAATTAAACCAGTGGAAATGTTTGCCTCAAAGTCCATGCCCTCTTAATGAAACACAACTGTGCTTAAAGGTCAGTAGATTAACAAGGGAACACACGTAGACAATGTTCCCTTTCTGGGTGGGCAGAGAGATGGTGGCAGTACTGTCATTTGGAGAATAAGGGAAATATGAGTTTGGGGGGATAATATAAACAGAATTGAAATATCAGGTGAAATGAAAGGGAGGAGATAGATAGTTGTAGCAAGGGAAGTGTATTAAAGTCACTTTAAGGCTAATAGCAATTCCGGGATCAGCAATTATATGGTTAAGAAATCATTTGTCCTAGAATCACTGCAAAATAATAAATAATATCTAACTTCATAAATGAATAATATGTAGCATTTTATGCTTTACAGGACATGTTCACCTATATTACCTCACTGAATTGTCATGATATTTGTGGAAAATAAACATAGTTTTCTCCATTCTACCAAAAAGGGAACTGGGCTCCAGAAACTGGACTCACCCATGTCTAAAAATTGAGACTCCCTGATATTGCTTTTCCACTACATTTCTTTTATTCCACATATACATTATTTGCTCTTTTGAAGATAATTTTGTCTGCCTGATATAAAGTCGCATGTAAAAATAGTTTTGACTCTTTATAGAAATTCTGAGCCAAAAGAGGTTTATAAAATGACTTAGGTGCCATCTCTATTTTTAATACCATATATATTTGCTTTTGAGTTGATATTTCTTTTCTCCATTTATGATTATTCTGAAATACTTCCATTTGGTGGTTCTAGATTAAAATCTTATGGACTCTACAATAAAAAAAAATAATAATAACTTGGAAGGAGTTGGAGAATCATCCTCTGGTCAGGCTCTTTACTCACTCATTCCAAAGTGATCTATATCTAGGCTACTAAACCAATCTTTACTGGTTTTGCTTTTGCTGTCAAACTAGGTCATCTGTAGTCCTCCACACCCAGGACCAATGAAAGTCACAGTTTCCTTGTCAAGATCAGCTTTGGGGAGCCAAGAGATCATTAGACTGCTTTTAAAGCCAAGAAACAATTTATCCACCAGCAGTGCAATTCAGAGTTGAGTCATATGATTTCCAGCAATATTTTTTTTAAGATTTTCTTTTCATCCCTAAAATGTTTTATAAATAGCAATATAAATAAGATAAAGCTGACAATAATTTCTACCTGTTCCTTAGCAAAGGAAAAAAAATGTTTCTAGGCTGCACATTGACTGAGAGACAAGGCAGCAAGGACTTCGAGAGACCCAGTGTCCTTTCGAAATGAGATAAATGAAGTCACATTAGACTTTTTGTTTGTTGGTTGGTATATTGTGATTTTTCTGAGTTCATTCTGTCACGGGCAGCACCTTCTCATGATCTTCACGTGGAATCATCTGAGAATCAGCATTGCTTACCAATCTGACTTACATTGTTAGTACTGGACCATTGAAAGTATTCATTTGCTTTATAAGAGCTTACGGGACATTGGGGATGGGGATGAGAGATGCAACTTTATCTTGCCATAATCCTGCCATGGCCTTGTACATGCATGAATGTATTACAAGCAAACACAAAACACTCATTCTTATATTATTCTGATTCAGAGATTATTGAAGAAACTGCAAATGGGCCACCAAAATTTACTCTTCTTTTTTTCCATAAATTTGCTCATGACTGTATTGCTATACTCTATTTCCCAGCCTCCCTTGCAGTTGGATACGGACATAAGACATAGTTCTCACAAACAAACAGAGAGGAAAAGAAATTTGCCATTTCCAGTTCTGAATTTTAAAATACTGGGTGTGACTTTTTTACACTCTCTTTCTCCTACCTGCTGACTGGAATGTGGCAGGATCTTGGATTTAACCACTCAGGCATGAAAAATGTGCAGACAATGGCAGGTCTCCCCCTCCAGCTTAAACTAATCACATTTTACTTGAAAGCAAAATAGACTTTTATCTTTTTAAAACCCCTGAATTTGGGGGTATTCTGGTACAGCAGCATAATCTCAACCCCAATTAAAACAGAAGCCAACTGAAAGCTCATCGGCTGTCTGTTAACATCTTCATAAAGTAAAAGGTACCAGGTTACATAAAGGTGATGATTAAGAGCAGCAGTAATATTTTCCAATGGTCAGAATTGAAACAGAATTCAGTCTTCAAAGCTAGTATAGAAAGAAACATCCTGAATCTTTGAAGAATTTGTGTTGTTTTCTTTTCTTTCCATAAGAACTATGTCCATTTAGAAACACAAATCTGATGGTTTTTTTGTACCCTGAATTTCTGAGTTTGTAGTGGACAACTCTTCTTAAACTATATGCTGTATTTTGCCAGATGCTAGAAACAACCCAGTGACCTAGTCTTCAATGGAGACATTAACTAAATTGAAGGTGATGGCATAGAACATTATTTCTTAATGAGGTTTCCTTAAAATGAGTATGTGCCAGGTTTTTTTTTTTCTTTTTCTTTTTTTGTCAAAAGCAGAGAAATGTCCTTGATTTAGAAAAGTTATGAGGTAATGTGACTTATGTATAAGACTGACAAATCACTTCTTGTATTCTAAATTGCATTAGAAACGTTAATTTAATAAATTGTTTTCAGCCATCCACTACGTGTTAGGCACTGTGTGAGGAAAGCATGGATGGAAAAAAAAAAAACCATAAACTCTCTCTTAAAGAATTTATATATTTATAAATTATCCATAGCAGAGATACATGTCAACCACTATTTTCCAACTCTGACATGGACTCCTGTTCTTTGCCTCTCCTGTTCTATGTTTTTGTTTTCCTTAAGTGCTATTATCTTTTAACATGTTAATACTTTACATATCATATTTATAATTTGTCTCCCCCTTCCCACTGACTACCACCACTAGAACCTCCAGAATGACAGAACTTTTTTTGTTCACTCAGGTATCTCAAGAATTAAAATAGTGCCTGGAAAACAGGCACTCATTGAATATTTGTGGAATGAATGTCACTCAAAGAGGTGACAGACACAACCTCTAGCACATACTATAGATATAGGACTTTCTGGGGTGGGAAGGAATTACAAGCAGAGAAGTAGAGGAGTACAAGCAATCATCTGAGCTCTATGATCCTGTTTCTTAGAACAGTCATAAATGATCTTCATTTATATACTCTGGCTAATGTCCTAGTAGAGAGAGTCCTTCACCTTATAATGCATTTATGTAGCAATGGTTGGAAAAGTAGCCATATTAGAAAGTGGTGCCTTTTGAGCCTGTGATTAGCATTCTATTTTTTGGTAACTCTAACTCAAACCTGCTAAAGCAACTCTCAGCCAAATTATCAGAAGTGAGGAAAATATAAACCTCCAGAGCATCCCGATTTTCCTCTAATAAATCAAAGAATGAATTGGATCTCTATTATCTGCTGACATTTGGGCAATGGTTTTAGTCTACTACAGAGTCTGTTTGAGTGAAACGGAAATAGTTAAGAAATATTAACTATATCCTGTCTGTTTTCTAGTCCCATACCATAGTAAATAAAGATCAGCCTCCATTTCTATCATCACGAACCCACTGCTTTTTTGGGGGAAGAGGAGAGTCTCATCTCACTACCAACATATTGTGTGCCCCATATTTAATACTTGTTGTAGAGAACTAGCAAAATATGGATGCTGATGGTGATGATTCTTTTTATTTTATTTTATGGATTTTAATGATCTGCCAATATAACAAGAAAGGTAGCAGGGATTTTATATGAAATTGTTATAATGTCAGATCAAAGAAAAATAGTGACCTATGTAAGAGTAAGATCAAAAAGAATTAATTTAGTTTTGATTTTCAAAATTCAAGGAATAATATATGCATGGAAGCCCATTAATGATTTTCAGTGAATCTAGTACAAGTTTTGGATATACAGGTCAAAATTATTTTCATTTTTTATTAAAATCAAACCTTAACTTTTATCTTTTCTCTCTCTTTTGTTTCCCATTTTAATCTCCACCATCAAATTTTCCATTATATTGTATCAGGGAGGGCAAAGTGGCTATATTACAAAAAAATTCTGTGGGTAGAACTTTTACTCACAGAGATAGGAGGGTGTAATTTGTATGAGGAAGAAAGATTTTGTTTGAAAAACTGATTCAATGAATCTACTTTAGAGTGAAAAATAAACTTCCTACCCAAGACATTATCTGAAAGAAAACTGTAAAACAAAAAGATAATCAAGTAAGAAAACTAAATTCCTAATTGGCAGCATGGGCAAGAAAATGGGGCACATGAACAATAAAAAGAGATGAGCAGGGGCTGTGGAAAAAGATGAGTACCAGCCACATGAT
>NW_006438088.1:7330590-7368106 GCF_000325575.1 Pteropus alecto
TAAATTATCCATAGCAGAGATACATGTCAACCACTATTTTCCAACTCTGACATGGACTCCTGTTCTTTGCCTCTCCTGTTCTATGTTTTTGTTTTCCTTAAGTGCTATTATCTTTTAACATGTTAATACTTTACATATCATATTTATAATTTGTCTCCCCCTTCCCACTGACTACCACCACTAGAACCTCCAGAATGACAGAACTTTTTTTGTTCACTCAGGTATCTCAAGAATTAAAATAGTGCCTGGAAAACAGGCACTCATTGAATATTTGTGGAATGAATGTCACTCAAAGAGGTGACAGACACAACCTCTAGCACATACTATAGATATAGGACTTTCTGGGGTGGGAAGGAATTACAAGCAGAGAAGTAGAGGAGTACAAGCAATCATCTGAGCTCTATGATCCTGTTTCTTAGAACAGTCATAAATGATCTTCATTTATATACTATGGCTAATGTCCTAGTAGAGAGAGTCCTTCACCTTATAATGCATTTATGTAGCAATGGTTGGAAAAGTAGCCATATTAGAAAGTGGTGCCTTTTGAGCCTGTGATTAGCATTCTATTTTTTGGTAACTCTAACTCAAACCTGCTAAAGCAACTCTCAGCCAAATTATCAGAAGTGAGGAAAATATAAACCTCCAGAGCATCCCGATTTTCCTCTAATAAATCAAAGAATGAATTGGATCTCTATTATCTGCTGACATTTGGGCAATGGTTTTAGTCTACTACAGAGTCTGTTTGAGTGAAACGGAAATAGTTAAGAAATATTAACTATATCCTGTCTGTTTTCTAGTCCCATACCATAGTAAATAAAGATCAGCCTCCATTTCTATCATCACGAACCCACTGCTTTTTTGGGGGAAGAGGAGAGTCTCATCTCACTACCAACATATTGTGTGCCCCATATTTAATACTTGTTGTAGAGAACTAGCAAAATATGGATGCTGATGGTGATGATTCTTTTTATTTTATTTTATGGATTTTAATGATCTGCCAATATAACAAGAAAGGTAGCAGGGATTTTATATGAAATTGTTATAATGTCAGATCAAAGAAAAATAGTGACTTATGTAAGAGTAAGATCAAAAAGAATTAATTTAGTTTTGATTTTCAAAATTCAAGGAATAATATATGCATGGAAGCCCATTAATGATTTTCAGTGAATCTAGTACAAGTTTTGGATATACAGGTCAAAATTATTTTCATTTTTTATTAAAATCAAACCTTAACTTTTATCTTTTCTCTCTCTTTTGTTTCCCATTTTAATCTCCACCATCAAATTTTCCATTATATTGTATCAGGGAGGGCAAAGTGGCTATATTACAAAAAAATTCTGTGGGTAGAACTTTTACTCACAGAGATAGGAGGGTGTAATTTGTATGAGGAAGAAAGATTTTGTTTGAAAAACTGATTCAATGAATCTACTTTAGAGTGAAAAATAAACTTCCTACCCAAGACATTATCTGAAAGAAAACTGTAAAACAAAAAGATAATCAAGTAAGAAAACTAAATTCCTAATTGGCAGCATGGGCAAGAAAATGGGGCACATGAACAATAAAAAGAGATGAGCAGGGGCTGTGGAAAAAGATGAGTACCAGCAACATGATGGAGGTAGCAGCAGATGGAGGGATGTGATCAGTGAGAAAGTCCCTGAGATGAGAGATGCTACATTTCTAGTACATTACTGCTTGGCATTGAGTTTGAAATCAATTCTGCCTTATTGATTAAATAGCCTCACTAACTACAAGCCGTTAGTAAAAAATATATATATTCTCTACACCAATAGCCTTCTATTAGTGGTAAAATTATTTTCTGATCTGTGCTATAATTACCTCCACTAACTTCAAACTTTCAGAAAAGACTATATCCTACACGTTGGGTTAATGCTACGTTAAAGTAATGCAAGAATAGGGGGCTGAGTGAAGAAGAAAGATACTGAGAAGTATTAGAAAAGTATAAAGTAGACTGCAGAACGGTCTGACCAGACAAACTTGGAAATAAGTAAATTTTTCCACAGAAATATAATCCATCTTGTTGGAAATTAAAGTAAGGGATAACCCCTGAGGGTTAGAAGAAATATTGATTTTCCGAGTTACACCTGAATATTTCATCTAATATTGTCTTAAGCACTGGTACATGTTCACCAATATCCTGGACCAAGCAAAACCACAGATCTAAGCCAGAAACACATGCTTACCACAGTTAGAAAACAGTGGCTGAATGGCTTTGGAGTGCTGTCACACGGCGATCTGGGGATGGTGACAGAAACTCCCTTACCAAGCCAGTGTTGTTTTGGAGGTTTTTTCCCTAAAGACTTGGCCTACATTTTGTAACTTCAGTCTTTCCAATGATTTCATGAACAATTCTTGTATAACTAGGTAGAGTAGATTCTGTGGTTTCCAGCTAGAAACCTTAACAAGTATAACAGCCTAATTCTGAACTTTCTTTTGCCAATATTTTTTATTATGGTAAAATATACATAACATAAAATTTTCCATTTTAACCATTTTTAAGTGTTCAGTGGTATTAAATATTTATCATTAATATTGTACAAGCATCACCATGATCCATCTCTATAACACTTGCATTCTGTAAAACTCAAACTTACATACATCAGACAATAACTCTCCACTGTTTCCTCCCCCTAAACCCTGGCAATCACCATTCTACTTTCGGTCTGTATGGTTTTGACTACTCAAATAACTTATATAGGTGGAATTATATAGTATTTGTCTTTTTGTGACTGGCTTATTTCACTCATCATAATGTCTTCAAGATTCATTCATGTTGCAGCATGTGTCAGAATTTTCTTTCTTGTTAAGGCTGAATGATATTTTATTGTATGTGTATACTACATTGTTCTTATGCATTCATCCATCCATAAACACTGGGGTTGTTTCTACATTTTAGCTATCATGAATAAGGCTGCTGTGAACATAGGTGTACAAATATCTCTTTAAGTCCCTGCTCAATTCTTCTGAGTATATACCTAGAAGTAGAATTGCTGGGTTATGTGGTATTTCTAACTCTGAAATTTTTGCATGAGATAAATCTCCATTAATTAAGGCCTAGTTTTTAGACATCTGATATAGGCAGAAGCCCTGTCTATTTAGCTTCTATTATAAATGGATACTGTGGAAACTATTAGAGATTCACACATAAAAATTTTTAAATTGCACCAAAGAGAGGGAGAAGAAGTCTTTCCAGTAAGCTAATATTAGAACATAGCTAATATTAGAATAAGTCCTGTCCCAGGCTTATTTTTCTCCACCAAGTTCACCATATTTACACAGTCTACTTTTAAAAACATTATAAAATATGACCTCCTCCAAGCCATTTTAACTACATATGCTACTTCCTGCATTTTCTCACCCTTCTGCTTTTATTAGTTATAACATTTCTACGATTTCATGGTATAAAATTTTCACATTCAGTTCCATAAGCATAATTCCCAGTTGTTAACATTAGTTGAATGTTTAAACGGATTCATTGCTCACCATGACTCCATTTATCTTGACTTCTAAATTCATATTTTAGTTGGCTGAAGTCTTTCCTCTGGAAGTTTTTACAAGAATGTTTATGAAAACAATATTTCTTGATTTCTTGTATGTTTGGAAATATTTTTCCTTGGTTTTTATTATTGCACAGTGGTATAGCTGGACATAAAATATGATGATGTTTCTTTCCATTAAAACTTTGTAGATATTGCTCCACAGTTGCTAGCATTGGATGTGATTTGGAGAAGTTTGATTTCGGACATACTGTTCTCCTTAAATATCAGACTCCATTTATTTTCTTTCTTTGTCGGAGGCTCACAGGAGAGTTCTGATATGATTACATCCAATAACTTTTCTCAGGAAAGACTTGGAGGTGATCAATCAGCATCAGTTTTTCCTGTAACATGTTCTACTTTCAATTGTTACAATATCTTTCACTATTCCAGGTAAATATATTTCTGAATATATTGGTGGATATTTTATCTTTGACTGGATGTTTGTTTTATACCTGCTGATGCTTTAAAGGTTTTCATATTTTCCTATTAATTCTTTAAGACTTTCTCTTTTTCTACTTAATTTTGCTCATTTTTTTTTAAATCAAATATTTCCTGTCCATGATTGTGTGTTTTAGCTATGTCTATAATTGTATCTGCTTCCAAAATACAGTTTGTTTCTAAGATGGTTTTGTTTTTCTCTTCCATTTTTGTTTTGGTGGTGGTAGTAATTGTTTATGATTTTCATATTTACATTTTGATTAGATAATGCATGAACAGTGTTCAAAATTTAGTCCACATGAGTTCTATACAATAGTACTCCAATTCTAATCCCCCTCCCCACGGGCAATAAATGCTCTTCTGTATCTTCCCATATGTACAAGCAACAAAAAATATTTATTATTGTCCCTTTTTACACAAATGGTGGCACATCTATACATACAATTCTGTATTTTGATTTTTTAAATATTTTAAATATATTTTGGAGATCTTTCTCTATTAAGCATTTCTTTTTTTTTTTCTTTTCTTGCCTTTTTTCTTTCTTGCTTTTTTTTACCTTTTTACTTTTTTTTACTTCTTTCTTTCCTTTTACAGTTGTATAGCATTCTTTTATATATAATTTATTCTGGCTCCTGTAGGTAGATATTAAATTTGTTTTTTTTTCTTTTGTTATTATAAACAATGCTATACTGAATAACCTGGTAGGTATGTTATTTCACACATGTGTATGTATATTTATTTGTTGGATACATTCTTAAAGGTGTAATTGCTGAACTGAAAGATATTTGCTTTAGTAATTGTACAAATATTGCCAGATTCTGCTCAGTAAGAGCTGTCCTAATTCACTCTCCCACCAGTAACATATCAGTTTTCTCACACCCATGCTAACACTGTGTGTTATGAAACATTTGCGCTTTGCCAATCTGATAGGTAAAAGATGCTATTTATTGTTGTGTTTATTTGTATTTCTCTAATTAGGAGTGAGTTGAGTACCTAGCCACATATGTAAGAGCCATTTGTATTTCCTTTTTCTTTAACACTTCTTTATATCCCTAACCCATTTGTATTGAGTTATTGTTCTTTTACTTTCTGTACATAGTGCAGGTATTATAAATGACAAAAAAATTGTACAAGTTTATAATTCATCTTTTAATTTGATTAATGGTGTTTTTTTCTAAACATAAATTTTATGCAGAATAATATTTCAATTTTTATCTTTTTATGATTATTTAAATTTATATCTGACCTAAAATCTCTTGCCACTACAATATTATTATAATTTCTTTCCATTTGGCTATCATTTTTTCAAACACAATTTATTCAATAATAATTCAATAATTTATTCAATCTGTGCATATTTTCTTCTATTTGAGATTCACTGAACTGTTTCTGGAGTTTTATTTATGTTTCATTGATCTACCCAAACTGCGTTAAAGTTTGCTTTATAGAGATGTTGCATATTTCTCAAATGAATTCTTACATATAGGAACTTCTCTTGAATCATTTGGTTATTACTAAGGTAACCTGACAGAGACTTCAGCAGCCCCACTCAACAGAGATTACAAACTTTACAGAATAAATTCAGTTGAGCTATCTAGAAAACAAACAGCAACAACAACAAAAACAAACCACAAGGAGAGGGGATAATTTTATCTCCACAGTTAAACATAAAATTATTTTAGATATCCAGTTGCTAGCAGAAATTGTAAGACATGTCAAGCAAGAATGATCCATAAGCAGAAGAGGGAAAAAAAATCAGTAAGAAGCATCTCTGAGCAAGTTGTAAGAGACTAAATTGGACCTACTGAATGAACTAAGACCTAAATCAAGTATTTTAAAAGATTTTAAAAAACAAAGAACTAAAGGACATTAGGTCTAAAGAACTAAAGGAGAGTATCATAATGATGTATCACCAAGTATAGAATATCAATAGATAGAATTTTTATTTTGGTAATAATGAGAAAAGAGGAATAAAAAAGACTTAAGAAACAAATATGAAAATGGAAGATGTAAATCATACCTTATCAATAATTAAAGTAAATATAAAGGGATTAACTCTTCAATCTAAAGGAAAATATTGACAAAATAGAATAAAACATGATTCAACTATATGCTATCTGTAGGAGATGTAATTTCACTTCAGAGATATATACTGTAAATTCAAATACAAAAAAGATTGAAAGTAAAAGTATGTAAAAACATATATCATAAAAACAGTAAGCAAAGCTATATAGAATGGCTATCTAGAATGGCTATACAAATGTCAGATAACATAGACTTTAAGACAAAATGATGACTAGAAACAAAGAAGAACATTTTATGATAAAAATGTCAATACATCAAGAAGATATGAAAATCATAAATATATATTCATTTAATAACAGAGTCCCAAAATACATGAAGTAAAAATTGATAAAATTGAAGGAGAACTAGGCAATGCAAAAATAACATCTGAAGGCTTCAATATCTCACCCTCGATAATAGATAAAACAACTAAATAGAAGATCAATAAGTAAGACTTGAACAACACTGTAAACCAATCAATCCTAGTAGATATCTATAGAACACTTTATCTAAAAATAGCAGAATGCATATTCTTTTTCAGCACAAAAAGATTATTCCCCAGAATCGACCATAGATTAGACCATAAAATAAGACTCAATAAATATACGAGAACTTAAATCATACAAAGAATGATCTTAAATCAAAATGACATGAAATTAGAAATTAATAACAGAAAGAAATTTAGAAAATTCACAAACATGTTAAAATTTAAAAAATACCCTAGAATAACCAATTGGTCAAATAAGAAATTACAAGGCAAATTAGAAAATACTTTGAGATTAATAAAAATGAGGATGCAAAAGAACAAAATGTAAGAGATGTAGACAAAGCATTGTTCAAAGATAAATTTGTAGAGCAAACTAGATCTAAATAAAGTAGAAAGAAGGAAATAAATATTAGAGGAGAAATAAATTAAATAGAAAATAGAGAAAATCAATAAAATCAAAAGTTGTTTCTTTGAAAAGCTCAGTCAACAAAATTGAAAAATTTTAGTTGGACTAATCAAAAAAAAAAAAAAAGAGAAGACTAAAATCACAAAAATCAGGAAGGAAAGAAAGGACATTATTAGTGAACATACAGAAATAACAAACATGACAAGGTGACAATATGAAATTATATGCCAACAAATTAGATAACTTAGATGAAACAGACAAATTCTTAGAAAGATATAAACTGTTGCAACTGACAAGAATAAATAAAAATTTGAATTGAACTATAATAAGTAAAGAAACTGAATTAAAGTGGTAATCCAACCCTCCCTTTACTCCCCGCTACCCAACACACATACACACAATCCTAGGACCAGATGGTTTCAGTGGTGAATTCTACCAAACATTTAAGGAAGAATTAACACGAATTCTTCACATATACAGACTTTCTATAAAAAATAGAAAAGAGAGTAACACTTCCCAATTTATTATATAAACCCAGTATTACCCTGACTCCAAAACCAGAGACATTACAAGAAAACTACATAACAATATGCCTTATGAATATATACACAGAAATGCTCAATGAAATACTAGCAAATTGAATTCAGAAACATATAAAAAGATTATGCTCCATAAAATGAAATTTATCTCTTGAGCATGAGATTGGTTCAGTGTATAAAAATATGGTTCAGTGTATTAATCAACATAATATACTATAGTAATAGGATAAAGAACAAAAGACATGATTGATAAGATGGCAATAACCACCAATAGGAATTCAATGTAATGTCTATCAAAATCCAGCTGCCATTTTTATAGAAATGGATAAGCTGATCTTAAAATTTATACATAAATGCAAAGGATCCAGAAGAACCAATACAATCCTGAAAAGAAGAACAAAGCTGGAGGACTTACACTTCTTTATTTCAAAACTTACTACGAAGCGCCAATAATCAAAACAGTGTAACACCAGCATATGGGTCAATTGACTAGAATAAACGGTTTAAAGGAAAAAACCTTTATATTCATGGTCAATTGATTTTTGACAAAAGTGCCAAGACAACTCAATGAGAGAAATAGTAGTCTTTTCAACAAATGGTGCTGGAAATAATGTATATCCAAAAATAAAATAGTGAAGTTGGACCCCTACTTCATACTATATACATAAAATAACTCAAAATGGATCAAAGATCTAAATGCATATAACTAAAAGTACACAAGTCTTAAAAAAACATAGTCATAAATCTTTGTGACTTTGGATTAAGCAATAATTTCTTAGATATGACACTAAAAGCAAAAGTAACAAAAGAAAAATTTGATAAATTAGATTTCGTGAATATTAAAAACATTGTGCATCAAAAGATACCATCAAGCAAGTGAAAAGGCAACACACAGAACAGTAGACAATATTTGAAAATCATAGATCTGATCAATGAATAGTATCTAGAACACACAAAGAACTCTTACAAATCAACAATAAAAAGACATCACAATTTTTAAAATGTCCAATGAGAGGATTTTAATAGATATTTCTCTGAAGAATATATGTAAATAGTCAATAAGCACATAAAAAGAGAAAAATGCAAATAAAAATCATGATTAGATATCGCTTCACACCCGCAAGCATGGTTATAATTTAAAAAATGGATAATAACAAGTGTTGGTGAGGATGTAAAGAAATTGGAACTCTCATTAATTGCTGGTGGGAATGTAAAATAGTATAGATGCTTTGGAAAACAATTTGGAAGTTTTTCAAAAGGTAAACATAGTTACCATAAAACCCAGAAAATCCATACCTACATGCACATACAAAAGAATTGAAAACATATCTGCAAAAACCTATACTCAAATGCTCATAGTAGCATTATTCATAATAGCAAAAAGGTAGAAACAACCTAAATGTCTACGGATTGATGAATGGATAGGCAAAATTTGGCATATCCAAACAATAGAATAGAATTTGGCTATAAAAATGAACAAAAAACTGGCACATGCTACAACATGGATGAACTTTGAAAAAATTATACTTATACATTATAAGTGAAATAATCTAGACACAAAGACCACATATTGTACAATGCCATTTACAAAAAAAAAAAATGTCCAGAACAGGCAAATCCATTGAGATAAAAAGTAGGTTAAAGGTTGGGGTATGCCTGCTAATGGGTAGTACAGATAATTCTAGAATTTATTAGGGTGTCAGTAACACAATTTTGTGAATATACTAAAACTACTGAATGGTACGCTTTAAAAAGATAAAATTTTTGGTATATGAGTTATATCATAGTAGGAAAAAAGCCGGGATGTGATGCCTGTGAGAATTCTGTATTCTACCACCTTGGTTTAAAGTCTTCAACTGCAGCCACCTTGTGATGTTATTTTTTCTTCTCCTGTACTAATCTGCATTTCCCTCCTATCCTTCTTCAAATGCTTTATATCAGAATTCTAGATATTCCAAAATTTCATTGAATATAGAGCTTTCATTTTTGTTTTTCATTTTTTGTCATTTTCTATTGATATTTTAGGAAAAATAAAAATAATTTAAGATTTTCTTATCTCAAAGTCTAACTCCTTTTCTCTGATATTTTAAAGCATCAGCACTCAAATTTTTTTTGGTCTCAGGAAACCCCTTTGTGATCTTATAAATTACTGAGGACCCCAAAGAGCTTTTGTTTATGTATATTGTATACTATGTACACTATAGCAGAAATTAAATCAGAATGCAATATTTTTAAATTCATTAATGTGTTGTAAAATAGCTCTAACAAACACATTATCTGTCAATATATTTCTATAAAAATAATATTTTTAAAAACAAAAAGTACTGGATGTGGTTCCATAGTGTAGCGGTTAGCACATCTGCTTTACATGCAGAAGGTTCTGGGTTCATGCCCCAGTGGAGCCAGAGTTCATGGTCTATGGCCATGCACCCTGAACGAGCCCAATGTCTATTCTCAGAAGCTAAGCAGGGTCAGGCCTGGTTAGTACTTGGATGGGAGACCACCTAGGAAGACCAAGTGCTGTAGGTATAAATAATAATTTTTTAAAAAGTATTGAGAAAAACAACATTGTTTTACATTTCTACAGATATCTTAAATGCCTTGCATAATAGAAGACAGCTAGAATCTCATCTACTACTGCATTCAATCTGTTTCAACACCAAATATCTTGTTAAACTTCTGGAACACTCCAACAACCATTAATAAAAGGAATGAGTGAAAAAGTAAGTAACATCATAGTATTATTATGAAAACAGTTTTGACATGATGGATTCCCAAAATGGTCTTGAGAACCTAGAAGTCCCCCGATCACACTTGGGGAACTGGTATTCTAAACCATATCTATTATACCACATACTTCTTTCCAAGCCTATAAAATTTCATTCTTGAAATTTGGGGTCTGTGTCCTACTCTTCTGAGTCCCCAATTCATGTCCTTTCTATCTCTTTGGACATATCACAAAAGCAGGAGAAATATCTCCCAAAAGTAAAATTCTCATGTGTAATCAATCCTGCTATGAGAAGACATATTGCCCTCTCTGCAACCACTGTGTCAGAAATAATTCTGGCATAACAGGAAGCTGAGTTACCTTGAGGAATATCTCCCAAGAAGAGACCTCCTCTAGTATGCTGGGCTTAAGCCCTCAACTCACTAGCTCCTGAGATACTATGCCAGGCTGTCTGATATGTTTCTCAAATACATTCTCTGCCCTAATGTTTTGAATCTATTCAACGAGTATTTGCTACTCCCTATTCAGGAATCCTCCACTCTTCCCCCTTTTCAAAAAAAAAAGCACAAAGCTTTTCCCAAACATTTCTTCTCTATAGGATCATTTTGCTCATGGCACCTCTTTCCAGGTGAAATTCATTTGATCTAAAAACTTTAGGTATGCATGCCTTAACCATATCCTTTCAGAAAGCTGTGCAGAGAAGAGAAACTAATATGTGCTACTACCCTGCTATTTTCACCTGGCTATGAGAATACAAGCTCATAGTTAATGGTACTGTGTCTCAGCACCTAGGACAGCATCTTGCACATGGCAAGCCTTCATTGGATGTTTGTTGAATGACTAAGTGAATAAATGACAGTCTTCCAGCTTCAAAATCGGGTCCAATAAAATGGCATAACTTTCTGGCTTTTCTGTCTACCTTTATTTCTCCACCTTAGTCTAATGTGCTCTTCTCCTGTGCTAGTTGTTACTAAAAACAATGTGATTATGATTGATATAGAATATATATTTCTGTGGCAGAAAGAAGATACTTTTACGGAATTTCATGAAGATAATACCTCCATTCCATGAAAATAAATTCTAATGATAAGGATAGCCAGTCACTGCAAATGGCAAAGATAATCTGGACAGGAAAGTTATTTCTTGTACCTCATAAATCATGATAGAGAAAAAATATCTAGTCCACCTCTGGATAAAATTGTCACAGCTAAATTCTGTGCCTGGAAAATCTGATAGTTTTCCTTTTCAGTTACATTTTTCTCCTAACTCTTTTCTGGAAAACATATCAAGGGTTCTGCAGTGACATTTCTCTTTAAATATTAACTCTCCTTATTTTAATTTTTCTACTAGGACATCCTTGCCAGACCAAAAGACGGATGTTGATCTTTACTATGCCAGACCTATTGTACACAAATAATTTATTTTTACAAATTAGAGACTTTTTTAATCTTGTCATGGAATACTTTAGGTGCTATATAGCCCAAAGTTTACCAGGATTGTCTTTTTTATCTATTTATGTACAAAGAGAAATGAACTACAGCAACTTGAATTTATACTTAGCACAGATGGGCACACACGTGCTTGGTTTTTATAACTGTTATGTTTACATATAGAAGCAATAACATGTAGTGGAGTAAAGAGACCTTGATTTGGAGGCCTGAGTTTGGGTCTATGTCCTACCAGCTCTGCAAACTTAAGCAATATATTCAGCACTCCTGATTCTCAATTTCCTTATTTGTAAGTAGCACTATCTCACAGTAATATTGAGAGGTTTGAATTAAATAAAAACTGTAATACATCATTTAAAAAAAGCACTTATGGATGTGAGTTGGTGTTATCTATCTCATACCACAGCACAGCCATTCTTGACCTTATTTCTGTTGTTCTATGAGAGATGGATGATGTCCATATACACAACACACTCCCATGTTCAGGCTTAAGGATTAGGCAGAACTGCATGAGAATCCTTGCTCTGCCATAAATTTAACTTCTCTGTTTTATTTTATTTCATCTAAAGCATGGAGAAAATAATAATACTTAATTCATAAACTTTGGTGGGAAATAAACTAACGCATATAAAACAGTGATTGGCACATAATAATGACCAATATATTACTATCTTAATTCCAAATATTCTGGCCGTAACTCCACCCATTCTCTCCTACTCACAAAAAAAATAACACAATAAAAGTTAGAGTAATAAGTTTTTGATATACCATTAAATCTATCCCAATTTAATTTTTATTGGGTCAGCTCCAAATTTGGCACTTTAACTAGTCTTTAAAAATATTACTTCCTCTATATCTTTTGATCGACTTTTATACACTGACCATGAACATTGAATGATCTCCAAATTGTGTATCCTTAGCTGATGAAAAACCTGAGGAATTACTGAAATGTACTCTAAGTAGACTAAATAAATAAAAATAACACTATTATTAAATGGGAGTTCACCGCATATTTTAACATTTAGCATGGTTACATGTTAAAATATGAAACAGCTTGGAGGCAATACCTTTCATAAAGTTTCCAAATGACTGGAACCATAGCCAATTAATTTACATCATCAAAATTCTAACACAGCTGTAGGCAGGGGGAATACTTAATCAGTATTGCTTGATGACTGTTTGATGGAACAATGTGAGGTGAGACAAAATTAGAAACCTGAAAATTAGAGGTGATGAATTCTGACCTAGATGTCTTTTCTAGTAAGCATTATGTCTCTCGAAAATTTTGAATTCTTGATTGAAACAGCCTCTACAAAACTCATGTTTAGAATTATGATTACATTGTCAAGGTGCTGCTAATGGATCAGTGGACAGATGCTTATTTAGCTGAATAGTTATTTTCATGATAGAATATTATGATACATATGAGATAGGCAGAAGCCAGTTGGAAGATACCACAGATAATTGCAGAGTCAGCTATATATTACTACATCTTCACAAACATGTTTATTTGAATGCAAAGTAAAAAGAGGAAAATCAAGGAAAATGTTATAGAATTTTTCAGTATGACTAAATAACTATTTTGATTAAATTTTTCTTTTTTTTCAAATCAATTGTCTATATGTCATTGAGATTCAAAACAATCTCCACCCCCTCTCCGTGTGTGTGTGTGTGTGTGTGTGTGTGTGTGTGTGTGTGTGTATGAGAGAGAGAGAGAGAGAGAGGGAACTGCAATTTTTCTTTTTCTTCTTCTTTCTTTTTTTTCCTTTCTCACTTGGTTTCACTTACCTCCATCATAAAGGCCTATTGAAAAAAGTAGAAGGGACAGATGATAAAGCATAAAGAGAAAAGTTGTGGGGTTAATTCAAGGCTGGTAGCAGGAAGGTCAGAACTTGGCCTCTTGCCTGCTATACATGCTGTCAAAGCATGGATGTTATTGGTTGAGTATAATGAATGGGAATAACTGGGATACCACACTAAGTCAAGGACTAATACTCTACAGCATCATGTGATTAAATGTTGATATGAATAGAAAAGAAAAAAATCAGTCTGGAGCTTAGAGAAAAATCAACGTTGGAATCCCTTCATTATCAGTGGAAACTAAACTGGATTTTATAGGAATGGAGTACATTAAGAAAAGGAGAGAAAATGAAGGCAGGAATTCTAAGCAGGAAGAATTCTAACCACGAGCAAAGGCATGGAGGCCTGAATTAGCATGATATGTTTGCAAGACTCTGAGGAGAAACCATGCACTAGATATATCCTGGGTGTTTTATTGGAAGTGGAAGATAGAGCTAGGAGTAGAATATAAATCATGAAAGCTGGTTAGAGCTGAATTACTTATTTTCAAATATTCCAATAACTTGAAGTATTTACACTTTATTTTGTAAGTATGTCTAGGCAATGAATGATATTTTATGCAAATTGAATTACTGTGGACAAAAACTAGAGTGGAGATTCGGTTGCTAAATACTTGTACATTAAAGATGGGAGATAACAAAGATCTTGAATGCAGTGGTGGCAATAGGTATAGGGAGAGCAAAAAAAAATTGAACATATTAAAGAATCTTCAGGACATAGTAACATGAGAAGTGAAGAAGAGTGAGGATTCAAAAATAACTTCTGAGATCCTAAATACTTGGTAATATTATAGTAGTGCCTTTAGTGGACCCTAGGAAAAAGGAAACAGCTTATCGATTTTGCCAAGAACGGAAGAAATTTATGTGGAATTGACCAATGTACAGTTGGAAATCTAATAACATGTCCAAGTGAGAGGTCACAGATTAAATTTCATCTTTGGGAAGGAGCCTTATAAAGGTTATTATTTTGCATGAATGATAGGTCCTTCAAAAACAGTTGAGAATTTTATTTTTGATTATAATGGATTAACAGGGACCAAATTTATATTCTTATCTTAATCAACTAAAAAATATGAAAAGATTTTTGAACTATTTGACAGCACACACTTCAAAATTGTGAGCTCTGAAAGAGGAACAAATGAAGTGTGCTCTACAATTACCTTCACATTTCTGCCTGCAGTTTAAAGAGCCAAAGTGGCTAGAATCTATAGGGCAAAATATCAGAGAGGAAGGACACAGATTGTTCCAGGGACTGCAGAAAAAGGCGCTCAAGTATTTGTCTGAGTACTGATGAGCACATTCGGGAACAGAAACTAACAAAGGATGAAGAAACATCTCTGGAAATCAGCCATCTAAACAACTACCTGAGCTCACGCAAAACTGAGAAGGTTTCATATTCCCATCAGTTAACATAATAAGGCACAGAAGACTGGGTAGAGTTTTTGGAACCTAGTAATGGCCTTAGACTATTAGGTTATTGGTCTTAGACTAAAGGCTGCTCTAGATTTCATTCCACCCACCTCTCAGAAAGTTTCAGATGAAGTCTAAAACTATCTGATTCCAAGTAAATGTGAATCAGGAAAAATTCCACAAACATTCAGCATTCATCAACATAATATTCATTATATTTGATATCTGATGAAAAAGTGTGAGATCTGAAAAAACATGGAAAGATAATGGTCCATAACCAGTAAAAAAATAATAATAGAAATAGACACAGATGTAACATGGGTAATAAAATTAACAGACCAGGAATTAAAAATAATTCATATATATACACATGCTCTATATATTAATGAAAATAGAGGGAAGCATGGAAACAGAAAGAGATTTTGAAAAGTGGAAAGTAGAAGAGATTAAAAAATACCTTATGCATGTGGGGTGTATGGGTATATGGGAAACTCTGTGCTCTGTGCTCAATATTTTTGTGAACATAAAATTGCTCTAAAAAATAGACTTAAAAACAAAGAAATAAAAATAAACCCAAAACTTTCAAAGATGAAAATACAATATCTGACATAAGAGACACAGAATGAGATTAAGAATAGATTGCATATGTCTAACTACTATGCTGCACACTTGAAAGTAATATAAAATAATATTGAAAGTCAACTCTGAAAAATAAATTTTTTAAAAGAGCAGATTAAATATTGTAGAAGAAATAATTAGTAACTCAAAAATGTAGAATAGAAACTATCTAAAATGACTAAAAAATAACTTTAAAAAAAGAAACAGAGCTTTAGCAGTTTGTAAAGCAATATCAAGCAAATGAACATACATATAATTGAGGTACCAGAAAGAGAAGAGAATTTACAAAAAAACATTTTAAGAGCTATTGGCCAAGAAATTTCTAAACTTGATGAAAACTATAAACTATACAAATCTTCAAATCCAAGAAGGTCAATAAAGGCCAAGAAGAATTATAAAGAAAACTACACCAAGGGATTTATAATCAAATTATCAATAACCAGTGATAAAGAGAAAATCTTGAGAGAAGCCAGAGGAGAAAAGACATATTACATACAGAGGAATAAACACAATGAAGACAGTCAACTTCTTATCCAAGGCATTGTTAGCCAGGAGACAATGAAGTGATAACTAGAATTCTCTAAGAAAAAAAAAGGCTGTCAACCTAGAATGCTATATCCCACAAAAATATCATTCAAAAGTAAAAATAAAATAAAAACTTTTTTTGACATACAAGGGTAGAGAGAATAGTTACCCAAAGACCTGCAGTAAAAATGTATAAATAAAGTTCTACAGGCAGAAGTATAAGCAAACTGTGGAGATAAAACAGAATCATAAAAAATCCAAAATAAGGCAGCAAAAAAATAAAAGGAAAAAAAGACAACATAAAATAAAATAGGACAAATCGAAAGATGGTTTAAATTTAATCAGATTGATAAATATATTAAATGAAAATGATCTAAATGCTCCAACTCAAAGGCAAATATGTTGGATAGGCTAAAAAAGCAAGACCCAATTATATGCTACCCATAATAAATGTTTTCAAAACATATAGCTCATATAGAACTTATATATAGGACTTATATCTAGTATATATAAAGAACTGATACAACTCAATAATAATAAAATAAACAACTCAGAGAATAAATTAAAAATATTTGAACAGGCAGGTCTTAAAAAATTAAAAATAAACACATGTACAAATTAAAGTCACCATGAGATATCACTATAAACCCACTAGCATGGATAAAATTAAAAAGAATTGACAATATCTAGACTTGGTAAGGCTGCAGAATAACTAAAACTTATACACGGTGGTATGAGTATAAAATAGCACATTCAATTTAGAAAAGATTTTGATAGTTTCTTATGATTTAAATATATACTTATGATATATACTAACAGTACCTCTCTCAGGTAGTTATCCAAGAGAAATGAAAATATATTCCTTGGCCATTCAGAACAGCTTCCTTTAGAGTAGGTCAAAACTATGAAGACCATGATGCCCATCAAGGAGTGAATAAACAAATTTGATATATCATAAAGTTGAATACTACTTATCAAAAAGTTACCACTCAGAAGCGAATTACTAATACATCCATAACATGTATGGATATCTAAAACATTACGCTAATTTAAAGGAGCCAGATCTAAATCACTAAGTGCTATATGATTAAAGTTATAGGAAATTATATGAGGCAAAACTCTAGACACAGAAAACTGATTAGTGTTTACCAGGGGTTAATATTGTGGAAAGGGGACTGAGTGTAGAGACCAAAGGAACTTCTTGGAGTGACGGAAATATTCTATATCATGATTGTGGTGAAGATTACATGACTGTACACTTTAAGCATGCATTGTACACTTAACATTGGTAAATTCTATTGTGCACAAAGTATGCTTCAATAAAGAGTGGGGGGGATAGATAGCCAAGGAACAGATTTTGAAGAACGTCCACAGTTAAAGGTAAATAGGAGAAAGCGGACAATAGCCCACCAAGTGAAAAAGAGAAATCAACAATGAAGGAAGAACAATAGAAATGCTCTTCAGCCGAAGATGAAATAATCTATAATATTTGTTCTTAAGATGTTCTTAAAATACCACCTACTAAGGAGTATTTTAGAAATTTTTGGCTGATAACATACTGAAGGATATTTTTGCATTGTGTGTGGTAGTAAGAGTTTGGGGTGTGTGGGGCGGGGGAGAAATGCTAGACATATTGCAATCCATGAGACAGTCCCACATAAGGAGGAGTTATCTTGCATGAAACAAACTTTTGAATGACTCATGGACATTCATGTATGTTAAAAAAGTGTTTAAATTTTTTTAGTCTAGGACCTGATTTCATAAAATCACGATGGTTTTGCATACTTTTAAATACAATAACTTTTTTTTAGAAATGCAACTACTCTGTTGATCTTTATTTTGCTTTATTTGAACTTTTATCAAGCCTTGTTCATCAATTCAAAAATCATATTTTTGATCGTAGTGCTGCTCATGATATTTGAGGGTCTGATAGGATTGAGAATAATTATTCTACAAGAAGTAATTGTTAGAGAGTAGAATTTTAAAAAGGCATCAAGGAGAATAAGGACTTAATAGATTGCCACAAGAAGTTCTGTCAAGGGGGTGGCTCCTGGGTTCATGCCCCAGGTGGAGCCACGGACCATATCCCAGGTGCACCGGGCCCCCTGGGTGCGCTGGGGGTGCCAGGCCCTGAGGGCGCCAGGCCTCAGGTGCACATAGGTGGAGACGCCCCGCCTTCAGAGATCCAGTTCTTTAAAAAAAAGGGGAGAAGGCAACATCCGTAGGTCAGGGGTGGAAGTGGTGAAGGTGGGAATTAAAGAGGGGGGCAGAGGGGGGGTGCGGGAAGAAGTTCTGTCAATTTGAAGTTAATCAAAAATTCAAAGCATGAGCGAGTAGGCAGTGAGAAATGCAGGCAGATAATATATAGAATAAGCATTTGAAAGTTTGGGCAATAAAAGAGAGGAGATAAATAGAATCGAATATACAACAGAATCAAATAGAGAATTATCAAGTTTAGTGAACTTGTGTATCCTTGAAGGCAAAGACGAAGATATCCATGTAAAGTGAGAAAGTAGAGATGAAAAAAAGTCAGAGAAAGTGCCAGATATTCATGAGAACAAGATCCGTCCTGAGCTAATGAGAATGGAAGAAGCTCTTCCAGCTGAAGATTTAGCTTCGAGCTGATATGCAGGGCAGGGCAGGGCAGGCAATTTGCGACTTGAGGGCTGTTGCCTCCAAACTCTATTAGTCATTTTCAATGATGCCTGATATCTCACAATTATATGTGTGTTTCTTTGGCATGTGAATTATTTACCCTATTGCAGAAAATTAAAAACTTATGTACTGAGAGAAATAGCATATTGAGACTTAAAGATTTTGACAATTCCATGTATTTTAGGCTCTTCTCAGATTAGATTTTGATTGAGGAATATAGCAGCCATGTACAGACCTGAGGCTTCTGAGATGCAATGGGAGAAACCTTGAAGGCTAAGAACAAAAGCCCTAAAGTCAACCCTCAGTTACCCTACTGTTTAGTGTAGGAAAGCCTGTGAGGGGCAGCTCTTCTGGCACTGGACAGGGCAGTAAGGGAGTAAAGAGGCAGGAGAGTGAGAAGTAATTATGGAGGTGAGAAGGAGGTATCACATGTCAGATGATGTCAGTGTTCTCATTAAGATATAAGATGAGATCATTTACCAATTGCACTGAGGACTTGAAAAGAGAGAATGCCTGGAATGGCTCCTGGGAGTCTCAAAAAGAGATGACTAGCACTGTCAGTGAGCAGATGTGACTGCTCAGTTGTAATTGGAGTCCCTGACGTTGCAGATGGCTGGAGCTGCATGGGTATCTATCTTATTTGAGGTTTCCGCTATAAAGCAAAAAAGAAAAGCAAATAGTAGGACTACGATAGGTATGGTGAATAGCATAAATTCAGTAGGTCCTAGGAGTCAATGTCAGAAAGATCAGCGAGGAGGTGAGAAGGCAGTGGGGGCTATCACAAAGGATGCTGGGCTGGTCTTCAAAAGACAAATTGTGGTCTCTTCTCTGTAAATAATAACCTATTTGACCTTAGACAAGCCACCTCTAAAGTCTCTTCTAGAAATTAAGTTTTATTACTGATTTGACTGTGAAGTCTTTTCAGGGAAGGAAATCTAAATACAGATAACAGGGCTGATTATTCAGTTGATAGAGAAAACAGATAAGGGCCTGGAAGTTTCTGTGAGGACAGATGGAGAATTCACTTAGCAAGGGGGAAGGGGAAAGATGCCAGGCTGATAGCTTCTTCAGAGTTTTTCACTTTCATTCTTTTGCCAAGCAGGTCAGGAATGTGGTTAAGAGTTAATAACTTGTGAGTTTAAATTCTTACTCTGCCTCTTATTGACAAAGTGACTCTGGGCAAGTATTTATCTGGGCTTCAGTTTCCTTGTCTATTAAATGGTGATGATAATAATGCATGATGTAGCACATATAAGATATCTAAAAGGAATTAGTACTCCCAACATAATTGTTCCCTTTCTGTATTCTGTTTTCAAAAATTTTAACTCAAAATTTACTTTTTCTGACTTCTTTTAGCCCTTCTTGTTTATGCTCTCGTATTTAGTCGTTAAACAAAATGTTCCCTTGTCTGCGTTCCTAAGAGTATGTGTGTGTATATGTGTCTGTCTGTCTTTCTGCCTGTCTTATGTCCTTAACCAGACTGTAAGCTTTTGGAAAGTAGGTAGATAAGTGCAGATTTTCTGTGTATCCCTTTCAACTTCTAGAATACACTATAGCATTCAGCAAACACTTAGTAAATAAATGAGGTTGTAAGTCCTAGATAGAAAATATCCCTGTATTCCATATCAATTATACAGCTTGGGAAGAAGCAGGTGTAGAATAATTTAGCTAGGGTTTGGGTGTTTTTGTTTGTTTCCAGTTGGTCTGTGACTATACATAGATTCAATCATAATGAAGCTGACAGAGAAGAGATGACATTTTGGAAACAGAAAAAGAATTTTGGATATTACAGCCCAACATTTGTCACCTCCCTGGCTGATAGCAGCACACTTTTCTTCATTCCCTTTGGCTAAATTTGGATCAAATGCTGGCTGAGTACACTAAGCAAGCCAGAACTGCATTGTACCTCTATTTTGTGACATATGAGCTCCCTGCTTTAATCTCCCCTCTACTGTATAAAAGAGGATCTGAGGCTGTAAGACTTCAATCCAGTGATTCATGCGGCTGGCACACAATAGAGTCTACCTCTCTCCTCACTGCTGCACAATATCAAGCTAAACAAAATGTCTTAGAAAGCTTCAGTACATGTAGTTAGCCTGTCACAGAGCCCCCTCCCACACACACTCTTCTTTTTTTCTTCTACTGAGCAAAAGAGTCCAAATGCCCAGCACCTGCCTTTTTACTGACATTTCCACAAAGGTAAAGGAATGAACCTTTTGTCAATTCCAACCAAACGATCTGTTTTGAAACAATGAGATGAAAAGCCTGGGCCCCTCTCCTTGCTACTGGATTACAGTGCACAGGCTTAAAATAAAGGACACTTGTTTTATTGATTTAATGAGAGATGGTGACTCTTGCTGGAGCATCCCTCATGGCAGAGGAGCAAGCCTTGTTGGCAGGTACCTCCACTGAGGCACTTCTCTTCCATTTGTTTGGTTTTGCAATGGTGCTTGTTTATGGATTTGGCTGTTATGACCCACAGTGCTCCTTCCTGTGCTGCATGAAACAGTCAAATGCCTGCAGTGGTTTCAGTGTGTCTGTAGGCAAGGAGACAAGGAGGAGAGACAGCGCGGTACTGCAGGATAAAGAGCTGCAGGAAAAGGTGAAAGCACATCTATGAAAAAAGAAGACTCACAACAGACTGGAAAAGAAATAGCACTTCGAGCTGCAAAAGAGATTGTGCGCCAAACCTATTATTTCTCAGCAGAGCCTATTTCAGCTAGGTTTCTAAACCCCCTCTCACCATCCACACCGTTCGCTTCTCCACCCCCATTTCTTCCCCCTCCTCCTCCATTACCCAAGTCTGAATAGTGAAGACACTAAGGGGGTTCAGGCAGGATGTTTTGTTCTGGACGGGTCCAGGCACAGCTAGATAATCTTTTTGCTTTTGTTCTCTTCTTCTTTGGGGTTTCTCGTGATATTATTATTGACATTTTCAAATGGAAATTTTTGCATTATGTTTTTTTCTTTTATATTTGCCCATTTTTCTCCATACAGTTTGATTTCATTATCCACTGCGCCGTGTGAAAGGGACATTGCCAGTCACCCACTGACCAAATTTAAGCAGTGATCTACTTTTAATGCCGAAATGGACTGCGTGTTTATTAATAGACATGTGTATAGCCAGGATTCCTGTTAATATGAGCATATGCCTCTATGCACTGTGTACATTTATTTTAACGTATTTATATGGTCCATCCATAGATTAAACACCCTCAATTCCCTCTGGTATGACTGTCTCTCTGATTGCTAGTTTAAAGAGAAACAGTTCCTAAGAGCATATGGTTTCCAAAACACAGCCCTTCCCCCCTCCCTTTCAGTTGCCACAAAATGATCTGGCGGCCTCCCCTCCCCCCACAGCCTCTCTGCTCTCTGCTGCAAGCAAGTCTGAAACCAGGGGGCAAAATCATTAGTTCCCAATTACCTTAAGCCATGCAAGATAACCTCTCTCAAGGGCTGTTGGTAAAATATGCACACGGTTCCAATGTCTAGACAGTTATGAAATATAGGTGTAGGGCTCAGCCACAGCAGAACACCAATGTATCTCAAATGAAGTGCTTTTATTAAAGTATGATCACCAGGGTAACTAATTACATCAATACCACATAGTTAATTAAACCCATTATAGTTACTATTCCCATGGAGAGGAGGTCAAATAAAGCGACCATCCTCTTGATGCTCCTATGCTAACAAAAGAAGGGGGAATTAAATAAAACACAACACAGACCTCTTCATTTTACATCTTTTTCTTAAATTTTTAATATCTACCTAGTATCTCATCCAAGGAGATCTTCAAGGTGTAAGCCATACCCAAAGATTGCTGGGGTGTTCAAAAGACCACCTTGTAACATATCTGTACTTCAATTAAGTGATTACCAACTGTTTGCTTGATTGGTGCAAAAAGTAATAACAAGTCAAAGTGAAAATCAGAATGAACAGGCACTGTGTTTTTATTAATATATTGCAGAGGAACCTGATGGAGTGCAGTGCTTGTGCTTCAGTTCAATCTGGCTTTATGACTAATGACGACAGGGAGATAGCCCACATAACCTCTCTCAGCCCTAGGCAGGGACTTCAAGAGAGCCTCACGAAGGTTGGGTATTAAAGCTCATTAATGGACCAAAGGCACACAGATTACATATCTTACAGTTTTAACAACAGCAAAACCTTCCTGCACTGACACCCAAAAATAAAGGGTAATTCACATATGAACAAGGAAAAGAAGAAAATTCAAGAACTATTGCATAGTGACACTGTTTTCCAGAGATGAACGTGGATAAAAACATACACATCCTCCCTGCCCATACACACATACACAGATCTCTCAAATACTAATCTCTGGAAAATAAAACCAAGATATTCTGATCTTCCTTGTCTGAAAACTCACCAGGTCATTATATCACTGTCACACCTTCTTCTCAAAGCAGTGCATTGTACACAGAGAGGATTTGCATTTACTTCTGATTAACAAAGAAAACTTTGTATAAAAGGGCTATGCACTGAGACGTGCAAATGTGGCCAGCCTGACCCCCTGCAGGAGAAGGCAGACAGGCAGTAAGGAGAAGAGGTAGATGAGGAAGGAGAAAGAATGCTTTGATCCCAGTGCAGCACACACAATGGAGCAGGCGGCACCCCCAGCAAGCCCTGACCCTGAGCTCGCTGAAGTTTGGCATGGAGTCACCGAGCGGGAAGCAATATAATGAGTGTGTTACATGTGATGGTGAGCAACAGAAGGCTGAAAAATCCCTGTTCTTGCTGGATTTTCTTGTTACCATTGTTTTGATTGCTGTCGATATTATTGCTATTGTTGTAGGTGTCAGTTTTCTAGCTTGGGAAATTATAATGTTGTTACAACTGCAAGATTGGCCTAGTTATTTTTCAGTGAGTACTTGCTCATAAAATACAGACTGTAAGCAAAAGGCATCACAACAGAATCACAAAGGCCCTGTGAAAAACAAAAGTCAGGTGTTAAATCCTTTATTTGTCCAGTGGTTTAAGCTGACATATAAGGTATTTGTAGAGATGTAAAGCAATCTTTTATTCACATCCACAACCCTCATCCTTACCCCAAAAGCTCCCTCTCAGACTTACTTGTTTTTCTTGTGGAGCCGCCATGCTACCAATAACCAGACAGAAATACTGGAAGGAGTGGTCTTTCTTTTTCCTTTACTTGAACTCCTTTGCTCCCTTTATCAAGTCAATTGCCAAGTCCAGGAAACCTCTTGCCATCAACTACTTCCTCCAAGTCCCCTTCTATCGCCACCCTCATCACATCACCTTCCTTTGCCTGTTTTGTCTTGTCACATTCTCCTTTCAATCTGTTACACAGTTCACCAGCTCAGTGTTTCTAAAGTATTCTTCTCATCTGATTACTCTGATTCAAAAGCATGCATTGATCCACCAGAATTTTCCTATAGAATAACTTATAAATTCTCACTTTACCATTAAGGTTGTCTCCATTCTGTCTCTGCTCCCTGTGCAGATTTACCACTCAAGACTTTCTTGCCTATGACCTGTGTCCCCTCCTCGACTGGGTCACACACTCAGACTCCAGACCTATGCTTCATACATGTACTCTACTCCCAGTCCCGTTCACCCTAGATCTTCATGAACTCCTACACATCCTTCAATGTTCATCTTAATGCCTCTACCAGGAAGGCTTTTCGGATATGCCTAAGCTACAGAGTCCCTTATCACTCTGATGTGCCAGAACATGTTTTGTTAATATACATTTTATGACCGTTATCGTAATCTGCATGGAATAATCATAGGTATTGAATATATCATTTCTTCAGATTTTAAACTCTCTAAAAATTCAGAGACCTTAGCTTACTGATCTCTTTAAGAGTTTAATTAAGTATCTGTCTAGTAGAATGGGATTAAAAGTTCATCTTACAAGATTATGGAGTCTTCTTAAAAACAAGGTACATATCCACATATTTGAAAAAATTTTATACGATCATAGTTCAAGGGAATGAAATAAATGAATGCTTTCAGACACTTCTATCTCCATCATTTATGACTGAAAGAGAATGAGCTTCATTATTATAGTTAATTCATGAAAGAAGTGGGGTGAACAAACCAACCCCACAAATTATGCAAAAATTATTTTGACCCAATAAAACATTTTATAATTTAGTTTGAAATTTTGTGTTGATAAATTATGGTAATGTAAATTCCATGATTTATATCTTAATGTCAAAGCAGACACAAAAGAGTAACCCTGTGATTACAAAAATTTAATACTCTTTATCTGCCCCGATATGTGCCTTTATACCATTCTTGTTGGATTAGATGCATATCTTGAAATTATTTTATGTAAACTTCAGAGACCAGGGCAATTGATTATGTTAATTATATAAAGGGCAGAATAATAGAAAAGAAAGTTCAATGTATTGGGACTCATTAGATCTGAGTTTTAGCTTTGTTTCTTCCTACTCACAAGTTGGTAACAAGTGATAATTATCACTTAATATTTATAAATCACTATAAGCCCCACCACACACACACACACACACATGTGCGCACGCGCACACACACACAGCCATGCTGCTGGATTTTCTAAACTTTAAAAAAGGAAATAGAAGAATAGTCTTAAAATTATTAAAGGAAGCAAATTGAAAATAACATTTATTCATAATTTTAAAGTGTATGGTATGTAATTTCATACTATTTTGGAAGACAATAAAACTTTCTGCCCCTTTGATGTTGTAATGAGAAGATGATTAATTGAAAGAAAAGAGACAAGGTAAAAGTAGAAATGAACTGTAATATAAAGTTCAAACAATACAAAACAAAAAAACAGTATAAAATGTCACACAAACTGAGAACAATAACCAAATCACCACTACTATTTGTATGTAACTACAGGAGCACATGGAGTAATAACAAAACAAATCAAGAGCTGCCATTCTGATTACATGATTACAGTAATGCAAATTCAAGTGATTTTCAACCAACATGAAGAATCATTGGCTTTTCAACATTTTATTGCTTATGGAATATCTATGGCTTAGTGATTGAGAAAAGCAATTATTTGGGTCAAAATTATTTTCTTGTTTAAAAATTGACTCTCTTCTCATTGAATAAATTAGGTAAAAACTACTGAAATACAAAAACTTCTGAGTCAAGACGCCTAAAATTTTGACTCTGTCCCAGCCTGAAATAAGCCCCAGATAGTTCAGGGTTTACCAGTGAACAGCAGATACAGAGAGTGAGCGGATGCAACCCCATCTTCATCTTAAAAGACCTACTTACCAGAAGGGAATGAAAATACAGTATCATGTTCTGTGTTGAAGGAAGGAAAGAAAAAAGAAGAGGGATGAAAAAAAGGAAGGAGGAAATAATGTGTGTCAGAGAGAAGTGGGGAAAAGAAAGAGTTGGAAGAAGAGAAAGAGAAGAAACAATATAAAGGAAAATTTTTTAAGAAAACCAAGGGGTTGAAAAGTCTGGAAAACATTAGTGACCACTCTAAGCTTCTCTCAGGTTCTTCACAGACTTCTTCATTTTTCTTCCCTATCTAGATTCTTGGCATCTTACTCCAATTATAGTTTCATGAGGAAAATGATAATGCATGGATGAAGGATAACCATGAAAAAAAATGGCCATCCAAGCCTAACCATAATAAAATTCTTTCCTGCAGATGCCCGACAAACAAATGTACCCGGTCTATGCAGGAATACACCAATAATGTTTCAATGTACTTAAGGCATCACTACTACTACTACACATAAATATTTCCTTCCAATGACTCCCCATTTCCTGCAAAATATGTGATTCACAGGCTCTCCAAAACCAAGCACATTTTGACTCTGAAACCTCATTGTTTTGCCACACCTCCACTCTCACAATATTCTGTAGAAGATATCAAAGAACTCTCAATTTCTTGTGGACATTCACCAGAGAACAAAGGAGAGATGGTCATTTCAAGCAAGGGATGCAGTGATGACTCAAAGGTGTCAGAGAGTATGATCTGTGCTCTGTGAAGCCTCCCTGACCTCCTGGGAGAGGTGGATCCTTCCTCACTATAAAGCCTCTGGCCTGTACCTTTCTTCTCTTAAAACACTTACCTCATTCTGCTGGGTGTCTCTTTAACATTTGTGCCTTCTCTACTAAACTGGAAGTTCTGATAGAGCTAGGACATTTAATCATTTCTGAAATAGTATCTACTGTTCACTGGCAAACCCTCTCGCAGTGTATCTGATACACAGCAATAACAATAATGATTAATATATGCATTAGGCATTCAGAAGAATTCTGCTATCACAAAACTTGTACTAAACTATAATAAATTTTTATATACATTTGTAAAACATTGTTTAAAAGTACTTTCACAAGTATTATCATGTTTTATCATGAGGTCTGTGAAGACATTTTTATCCTCAATTTCAAGTTGAGAAAGATGTTAATAGACCAGATTAGCTAACCAGATGAACTAGATTAACCAGTTGTAGAATTTTATAAAAGTTACTTAACTTCTCTAGGCCTTGGTTTTTCTACTTGTAAAATAAATATATTTTATGTGACTCTCTTTAAAGTCCTCTTTTCCTCTCTGTGATTGCTTATTTAATTTCAGAATGTAAGAATCATCTGACCAGGACCATCTCTTAATTAAATTTAATTCTAAAAAAATTGGTAGGATGAATGGCAAGGTACTACTATGCATGAAACTGAGGCTAATCTAAAAACATATCAGAAAAATAAGAATAGACAATGTAAAGAACAAAGACAAAGAACAGTGTCCTGTATTTGCTAGTTAGTTGGAAAATTATAAACAAAATTGCATTGTATTAATAAAACGGAAGCAGGAACAGACAAACTCACAGAATAGAGAATCACACGTTGCGGTAATTGCTGGATCTTTCTGTAAATCCTACAGATGCCAGATGAGAAAAGAAGGCTTTTAGATTTTAGGAAGGATAGACAAACCATGAAGAAGGGCCAGAATAAATAAAAAATAAAGATTTGAGAATGAATAAACTTGATTTATAGCTATCTGGAAATCATTTCACCCATCAAACAGAGAGGACACTTTTTTCCCCAGTTATACATGTATTATCAAAAAAGCCTATCATGCAATAGGCCACAAAATAATTTCAATAAATCTCAAATGATCAATAACATATAGACTTTTTGATCTGATTACAATCCAAAAAAATCAGAAATCAATAAGTGAAAGCTTTCAAAATTCTGTGTTACTAGAAACTATAGAACATATTACTAAAAATGTTTTGGTTAAAAAGAAAGACATGAGAAATATTGTGAAACATTTATAGTTAAATAACAATGACAACTTCCAAGTCAAATTCTAGAAGTCAAGTAGTACTGAGAGAAAAATTTTAATTTTCAGTAGTACTGAGAGAAAATTTTTAATTTTAGATACATTTATCAGAAACCAAGAAAGATTTAAATAAATGAGTTTAGTGATTACTCAAAGCACCAGTAAAAGAGTGACCAAATAAACCAAGGAAACAATAAGGAAATAATAAAAGATAACAGCAAGAATTCCAGTTAAAGATGAGGGATTGGTTATGTGCCTTTCAATTCACCTCCTCCATAAACCCCATAAAACAATGGTGAAGGCATCTTTTGAGGCATAAATCTATAAGGACAAAGAGAACAGAGGAGGAAAGAATAGCAATAAAACTCCAGATGATGAAAAACAGAAGAATGAGTATTAAATGACTTAGTGAACTAAGAAAGAATCCTAAACTAGTAGCAGAGAAATTTGAGAAACTATTTTATTTGCCTCATAAATCCTTCCTAATGCACAGATATTTTCAGCACCATGCTGAAAGTAGGTAAAGGTAAAACCAAACAAAAACAAAAGAGGACTGATTAAAATTGTTTATGAAACAGATGTCCATATACTCTACTCCACGCTGCGTAGGAATCCCTACTCCACCCAACAGAAGAACAGGAAGATTATCTCTAGAGGTAGCAAAGCAAAAATTCCATGACACCAAGTCTAAAGGATTAAAAAAAAAAATGCCATATGAAAAAGTGGAATTAAGTGAAAGTTCACATGCTGAATTTGAGATCTCCATTCTTCTTTCTCACTCAGTTATCTGGATGCTAACAACCAATCTTATGATACTGAGGTTGGAAATTAAAAGACTCTTTTCTGGGAAAACTGATAAACCAAAAAGGAGAGGCATCAAGATACTGGTAGTGCAGTTTCTTCAGCAGCCTAGCCAGTTTGGGCTATAGCAAAGCCCAAATTGACAAGTTCTACTCATGAAAACAGAGCTTCCAATGAGCTTTACAAAACACCACTCTTAAATATGGTCAGGCATTGGGGATGGGACAGATAAGAAGCAAAATGGAGGAAGAAGACGCTTTTAAAAAAGTAAAAAAACTAAACAAAAAAATGAAGCTATTATTGTTTTTAAAGAGATAAGAAAAGGTTTGCATAATAAAATGCTGTTACAAAGGAACAATTAGAAAACATGATAGAGATCTTGGCGATTAAAATTATGATAGTTGACATAAAAATGCAACTGAGGGCCTGAAAATCATGGTTGAGAAAATCTAAACAGTAGAGCAAACAGGCTAAGAGATAGAGCATAGGAGAAATTATTTTTAAATTAGAGAATTAATTGTTATATATTACCTAAAACTTATCAAAAACTATAAAGACCCACAGATATCAAAAACAACATTAGAGGAGAAAGCCAAGCTATTGTATTTCATGATAACTATGCAGCAGCGAACACCAATGGAGGAGAATGTAGAGCCCAGGAACAAGCCCAGGTTTATATGAACTTGTAATTTGATATAGGTGGCACCACTAATTTGGTCATGGAATAGATGCAGACATATACATAAAATATTACGCATTTTTTTCAACTACATACATATAATTAACAACAAATGTAAATAGGAAAGACATATTTATTTGAATCACATGAAATTGCTGATATTTGACAGTTTTTGACCTACATAAACATCAGTTTCATAAAATTCAACCTAATACACTAGATGATTAATGGTTATCTATGAAGGAGGAGGATAGGTTATGAGTAATGGATTTAAGAATATAATAAAACAAAAGGAAGTCTTTTCTGTAAGTGTGAGAAGCTATGAATTGGAAAGAAGAATTACTCAGTTCTATGCACCAAGAGGTAATGGTGGTGGAAGGTTTGTAGACTAATTTACAAAATCATAACAGATGGGAAAATTACCACGATGGAGTCTAACGCTGTTACATAAAGAAACTCAGCAAAAATGTCAAAGAAGACAGACGAGATAAGAAATGATAAAGCTGTCTTAAGAGAGAAACAAATGTTTAAAAGATAGATACTAATAACTATGAGAAAAGGTACATTAGCTAAATATGATTTCAGAGAACAATAAAAAAAAAAGTCAAAATTAGAGGACAAAATAAAAGAATTTGTAATAACACTTCAAGATATTTCCTCACCAGAGGAAAAAGACAGACTGCTGTGCTTTCCTCAATGAGCTGGTGGTAACAGTGAATGCAAGGCAGATGTCCAACTTTTTCCCACCTCCTACTACCACCACCATCATACTCAGCATTGTGCTCAACATATAGCAAGTTCACAAAATGTGCTTAATGAAATCCAGTGGGAGGAGGTGATCATAAATGACTTCATTCTTGCCCTTGAGAGAAATTTTCTTTGGGATTGCATGATTTCTTAAACTCCAGGTTTAGAAAAAAACACAGGCTTCACATATTTTTCTGGAGAAGAGTGATTTTTCTTGCCCTCTTCAACAGACACTTATGACAGTGAGTATTAAGTCTATAAATTATATATATTAGACTTGACCATGACATGATAGATCTTCTACTTATAATTTAGGTGATCTTATATAATGTGCTAGACAGTAATGTTATCATTATTTACAGAATCTTGAATGCAGCAGTAATCATCAATCTAAATGTTCGTGCATTATTTTAACTGAGAAGCATTGTGATCTATTCGAGGTTAATGCACAGTGAGTATGATGGGGAGGAGAGGTGATTAAACTGAGAGAATTAGAGATTTTTCTGTAACTAGAATAATGACCTTCTGAGCACTCTCTTACTGCCCACCACTCCCTGGATCACTCTTTCTCTCTTTGGTGATCCATTTAGTCAATTTCTTCAAATACCATTTACAGTTAATCCTTTACAATTTTCATGAATGAAGGAGAAAAGGTGTGGTAAATTACCAAGGACATTAATTATACAAGCAACATAAAATGTTTGCACATGGTACTCAATAATCCCTCAAATAAAGACTAAATTGTGTGCTTGCACTCACATACTAAAACTCAAGTTCTTTTACAGTTTTAATTGGCTTTAACATTTAATTTGCTTAAGTTATTACTTTGTTGATATAAATAGGATGTTTATTTACTCTAGCCTAGCAATAACTGAAAGAGGAAGCCTCTAAAGACAAAATATTTCATTATGTTCTATACCAAGAATCTATGAATCATAACATAATAATTGAGGCAAATATCTTCCATCAGTCTCGGACTTGTTGTCCATTTGCAGCACGAGACCAAAATGAAAAAGCTAGGTGGCTCTCCAGTTCCTCCTGAGTCATTTTAGTATATAAGCTGGGTTATCTTGATTGAATTCCCAGAGTATACGAAGTCTCCCCAATTTTGCTGTGTTCAGAACCACTCTCCAGCCATGATAGAAAATGCAGGTGGCTCCATAAATACCTGTTGACTGAATCAAATGAATGTAACAATTTAAACTATTTACAATATTTTTGCTGTCCTTAACCACAAACCCTTGCTCACTTTTCCTTATTTTTAAGATGAATGTACTAAAAATATTGTGAATTCTCTGAATATCTGCTATAACCATATAACTAAAATACAATATATTTTGTTCTTATCACTCGGGAATTTTCCTGTGTCATGTTTCCTTACATATGCACAAATAAACTTTTCTATATACAAATAAAATAATTAAGTTCTATATCTACATCTTCACAAATTACAAAAGGTACTCTAATTATAGAACCAGAGGAAAAAGGTGAGCAATAGGAATCCAATATATAGAAAGAAAGTAAATATATATTTTTAAGTTTTAAAACTAATCTCTCGTTAAACAATGAAATTTAAGATGGGATTTATTGGATTTGTTATATATAAACTTCATATATTTTCAGAATATATATATAACATATAAATTCAAGCTCTGCTAATTACTAGTTATATGATCTATGGCAGTGTACTAAATCTCTCTGAACCTGTTTCCTGACCTATAAAATAAATATAACAACTACTTTATGGGGCTGTTGTGGAATTAAAAAGAAAGAATGGAAGAAGTAACATGTTCATTTTAAAGTCCTATACAAATGGAATTAGTATTTGTATGTACCACTTACTATGGGCTCAAGATTAATCTTTAAGTTTGGAGAGACTATAAGAGGAATACAAGGCATGGTTTCTTTCCACAACAAACTTAATACCCACTTGGAATTAGGAAATAATTAGAAAATGAGATGGCACTATATAAAACTAAGTTGTATAGTCCAGGCTACGTGTACAATAACAACTGTAAGAAAGGAGAGTTTTAAATGGGCTGGAAACTATGACCATTTTCTTTCCGAATGGAACAGGCTAAGCTTTGCCTGAACAAAGAAGCAAAGATATCTAACAGCTGCTCACCACCCTCTGTTGCTTAAAATATCAGAGGAGAGTATGAGGTTTAGGCAGCTCCGAGGGCTGAGTCATCTTCCTCCAAACATGGTATTTATTCAGGACGCAACTCTAACCCTGACGACAACAGCATTCCTGACCTCTGAGCTGCTCTAAATGCTAAGACAGTTCTGAAGGTGAAATAGACACCTCATCCAGATTCCCAGGCAGTTACCATCCCCAGTTATGCTTCTGCTGCCTCCTAGTTTTGTCACAAAGTTTGTTTTAAATGAGAGAGATCTTAATAGCTGAAGAAGAGGATCTGAGGCCAAATGAGCAATGTCCTAGGTTTTCTTCTCATGATGATGTTCAGGCTCAGACCTGAAGCAATTCTAGAAAGGGCTGGAGCATGAGCTACATACCTTTGTAGCTTGTATACCATCAAGTTCAATCAGTTCAATTCCCTTGTTCAAGTTCTATGAGGACCTATTTTAGACAAAGCTCTGTAAGTGTTGGATACTTAAAATTTAGTAAGGGAGATAAAAAATTAAAGTTATTTATTGTGACAGACCATCTTGAATATATTTTATGTTCTCATCTAACCTAGGGCTTTTATCACTATTCTTCTAGGTGAGGGGGCTAAGGCTCAGATAGGTTCAATAACTTGCCCAAGGTCACACAAGTTATAAACTGCAGAGAGAAAATTCAAACCCCAAAAAATCCTAGCTCTGAAGTCTATGCTCTATACATTTGTCAGAGGAAGAAATATGAACAAATACACAGGAGTATTTTTTTTTAAAGGGAGAAGAGTTCAGGGAGTAGAATATTTTCACTGTTCTAAATGATGGGGTATTTTCACATCAAGGGAATTGTGGAGGAGTGGGCTAAAAAGAGGTTGAGGCCATATGATGGAAAACTTTGTTAGGGTCATCATTTTGCACTCAATTATGTCAACAATGGGGAGTTACTTATGGCTGACCAAATATGCGAGTGTTAGCAGTAGTCCCAGGTACAGGCAATAAGGGGATAGGGATCCTGAACATAGAAAACTTTAAAGGAATAATAAAACTGAGTCTTTCTGATTTTAATAATCATCTCATGCCTACGATTCTAAACAATGAAGTGATAAAATACTCCTCAAAAAGATAACTTTTTGTAAATATTACTTTTAAACAATTACTGCCATTAATGTTGAGTTTTAAAAATACGTTATAAGGTTTGAATTATCACATTTTTATTATGTATCCTTTGCTAAATTGTGTTCTACATGGAAATTAATTCAGCCAACTCCCAGTTATACAGTTGGCCCCTAACACACCCACACTTAGCAATATGCAGCCAAGAGTAAAACAGCAATCCTTGAGCTTGATTTTTGATTTAAGTCAAAAAATTAGAACTTGAGTGGCTTCTCTTCATTCTCTGTCATTCTATGGGATCACCAGAGTTTCCAATTTTTGTTTAAATGCAAAATGCAAGTGTAATATTTTTATTTAAAAAGTGTAAGTTTTAGTTCATATATAAATATTCTATGGACTTGAGTAATCTTTAAAATTAGTCATTCCTTTTATTTGTTGTTTTAAAAAAGATTTAAAATTATGTTGATTACCAATTACCAAGAATTTCATCAGAGTAATGGGTAGGGGGCAGTTGTTATAAAAATAATCTAGTCAAAGTGTCAGATATGCTAGCAATGCCACTGGGAGTCACTAAATATTTTTGATGGGAGGAGTCAGAAAGGAATGGTCAAGGTGAATCATAAAAGATACCATTATTATTTCTTTATGTGGTTGTATATATGTCTACTTATCAACATGTTGTCAACAAAGAAAGAAAAAAAGTAGGGTGTTTGTTGTTAAAACAATAAAAAGTGTTAAGTTATGGAGAGTATTCTGGCATGGGGTCTTGATAGGCGGCGGCATTTTCTTGGTAAAAGATCAATCCTACCCCAAGCTGTTCTGTCCCTGAAAGCAGACAGTTCTCATCTTTAACCACCAGCATAGTACATTGTATTTCAAGGAAATTAATACAATTTGGAGAATTTTGTCACCCAATGTCTTAGAAAATGTCAGCTGAGAAAATTATTCTTCAGAGATTTTTGTTAAGGACGCACAGTTGTCATAACTTGTATTGTTGTTTACAATATTCTATGCACCTCCCTATGGGAAGATAGTACATCCTCATCTTATGGAAGATTGGCCTGGCTCAATGGCAGACTTGCTCCAGCCAGTGAAATGTCAGCAGGCTTGACAAGTATTCTGGGCAAAAGTTTTAAGAATCGGTATGTGGTTTGCCACATTTTTTTCCCCAGTCTCTGTGATCATGAAAGCCTAGAGCTCCTATTGACCTGGGTTCCTGCGTGACTACAATAAATAGAACCCCTTTGTCAACCTATGATGAATATATAGCATGGACAAGAAACAAGCATTAGAGTTTTAAGTCATTAAGATTTTATGGTTATTTGTTATCACAGCAACCAAAGAGCCCAACTTAATTGATAGAGTACTCCTTCCATTTGGGCAGATACTCTCAAAGCTATTCCCTAATTTAGCCAGACCAGGGGAAATTGTATTTGTGGAACTCACTGTATAGATATCAATGGAATTGCTTTTACGGAAGAGCACCAGATGGGAAGATCATTCGTAGTGAAAGACACTAAGAACAGGTCTCATGAAACTTACCCTGATCCACACTTAAGGATATTGCAGGAATTAGGGGCGTCTCACCACTGTAACCCAATAAACATCCTCAAAAAAATATCTCTGCTTTGGCTTTGTGTTATGAATCGTTATAGTTGTCCTAAGCAAAATAAACTATTTCTGACAATAGATATTGTGTACTGCATACCTGATCAAGCTAATCTTTTTCAGGTTGGTTGCTAGGAAGGTTAGAGCAAAAATTTTGGCAAGTATCCAAGTCTTTGCAAGATCCATTTTTTATTTAGTCTTAATTCTGACTTTATGACACTAGTCCTGTATTACTTTCTTTCTTCACAACAATTTTTAATTCGTATACTTTATTTAATTGTCTTAACCTCTTCAAGTCATTTAAAAAACAATGTGGGGGAATAAATAAATAAAAAATAAACAAACGAACAGTATCAATACCATGTTATTGTTTCTTCCTAAACAAGTAAATGTCATGAATCTGTCATGACATCAAAATTGCTCCCATATCAAAATTTTCAATAAATCAATAATTTATTTATTAGAAGAGGTTTCCTTAAGCCTGAGCCCTGAATAGCCCATAGCCATGTCAAATTGAAAATGTTCTTCCTTGAGGAAATAGTTCTACTGACTGCATTCACTTCAGTAGTTTTTTTTTCTTTCCAGAAAAACTTTGGAGTTCAAAATGGACAATGTAATTTTTTAAATCAATGAATGAATTAGTCTAGTACTTTTACTTAATTGAGCTTCTCTTATTACTGAGTAAAATACTAAGCATTATTAAATCACATAAAGGAATGGAAGGCATATTCCTAGAATTCTAGCTGGGAAGTTTAATTTAATGATTAAAGCAACAAACGAAAAGAACTCAGGATAAACAAAATTATTCTGGGCCAGCTAAGAGCTTAGGGCCTAGAGGAACTCAGAACAAAAGGATGGTAGTATAAGAATAAAATTAATTAGAAGAAGCTTTCTGGAGGAGGAAAATGTTGAGGCAAGTATATCCATCACTATTTCTTCAAAGCTTCCCTTATCACACTTTACTTCTCCTCCTCCTTAAACATAAAAAAAAAAAAAAAAAGCCTAGCAATTAGAATATTTGGCCCAGAGAGATTGTGAGTTCAGCCTCAGCCCCCAAGGAAGGGGCTGTCTGAACTTGAGCCTCAGGACCCCTAAGGCTTTATTCTGGTTTAGGTGCCGATCTGCCATTTGTTGACACACCCTTTCCCAGAACCAAGTATGTTGGGGTCACTGGGAAAGAGGAAACTTATGAATAAATTTGAAAGGGGGTTGGAAAATTTAGATGAATGCCAAAGGAGTCCTTTGTGAAGAAAATTAAGCAGTCATTGCCATAGAGGACAAACGTTTTAACTGGCTCTGCTCCACAGCAACCTCCCAAGACTTCCTCCAGGAGGCAGAGGCATGGCTCTGTGTTAAATGGCTTAATTTTCTTAATCAACTATTTCATTGTGAGTTTTTAATTTCATTCCCATGCCTATTTTTTTTTTCATTTTGCCATAATACAGCTCTAAGTACCGTGGCAAACATTTGACAGTTTGCTCAGCAGGTGCTGGGCTCTGCAGAGCTTACAGAGCTCTACCTTTTATTAATTGGGTTTCAAAATGTGTTCTTGTGTGAACAGAAGCTAAGATGGGACTATTGTACCTGTCAACATGAAGCTGGGCGAAATAAAATATTTGGAATGTGTTTTAAAATAACTCATTGTGAGTTTGATCGGTGGAGAATATAAAGGAAGAAATATTCTTTAATGTTGAAATAAATAATTGTGCAATCAAAACAGCAATAAAATTAAAGAAATGGTGGGGTTTGTTCAAGGTTCTTCAGTATTTGATAACAATGAGAGCGTTTTCTTTGTGCCCAATAGGTTATGCATTGATGAGATAGTTCTGAAAAGGCATTTTAATGAAAAATCTAGAGACCTGGGGAGGTAGTAACTACTTTGAAAACCAACAAGTAAAGCTCTCTGTATACCTGTGATGTGTTCAATTTAATTTTGCCTCAATCTGGAAGGCTTTTATTTTCTTATTAAGAAAACCTCTCAATCTGAAATCTCAAATTCCAATCTAAAAGAAGCTCTGCTTAGCATTGGCCTTCTGAGAAAGAAGTCTCTTTTTTGGTGAAGCAGAAGTATCTTTGTGACTCTTTTCCCTTTTACATATATGTGTTTCAAATTCAATGAACTTTAATGGCATACATTCTAAAACCCCCATTTAGCACAGAAGATAAAAGGAACATGAAGAGAGAACAGGAAGAGTTGACGAAAAACTCAGGGATGTGTCGGGCCCTCTCTTGTCATTACCACTGTCATCTCCATCATTAACTTTGCTCAACTCTGAAATAATGAATGTTATCTGTGTCCTTCCTAGGGACTATCTAGGCAGTTCACCTAAAAAGGGTTGTGCTCTAAAGTTTTAAGCATGGAGAAAATAGAAATGAAGCTACAACAATCATAAGAAGAAAACTGAGAAGTGGATGTATGTATACATGTGAGTGTGT
>NW_006438088.1:7368154-7375455 GCF_000325575.1 Pteropus alecto
ATTAACATTGTAAAAATCTTGAAGACTTATGGCAATAGACAAAGTAAAAACTGAAAACAACCGGAAATTCTACTCTAAGAGGTGAATACTGTTTGATCTATTCCTTTCTGGATAATTTTACATGCATTTTACACACACACACACACACACACACACACACACACACTTTTTTAAAAATAAAAATAGAGTTATATCAAACTGTTTCAACTTGTTTTTGTATGCTTGTCAACATATCAAGGATAATATTTTCATATGAGATATAGAATTGCCACATTCTTTAATGTCTGTCCAGTATTTCACTTAGTGGATAAAATATAATTCCTTAACCAATTCTGATTGGTAAATGTTTGTGACATTTATATATCAATATTTAATCACTTGGGTAAATATTTCTGAAAGATAAATTTCTAAAAACATAACTAAGGATTTAGAAGTTAAAATTTTGCTACATATTTCCAAATTACGTCCAAAAATGTTGTAGTTATTTACATCCCCATTGGCAATGTTGAGGAAATATGCCACTCCATGTATTTTTAAGCTTCGCTAATCTGAAAGATAAAATATATCTCATTATTGTTTAAATTTGCATTTTTAGCTACATTGAAGTTATTTATACATATTACTTAGAATCTTTACAGTATTGAGTCAATTCACCAAGGTATATGGTATAGCTTTGAATTGGTTGTCTTTTTGATATCTTCCAGTAAAGTTAAATTATTTTCCTGATATCTTGCAAATTTCATGTTAAAGTCTATATATTATATATTTTTATTGTTGACAAACTTGGATTTTTTAATTATATTTTCAAGTGATTTTACTAATATAAATAAAACCTATCGATATTTGAACTTGTATTTTATTTCTAGCCACTTTCCTGACTTATATTAGTTTTAGTAAACTTTAGGTTGGTTTCAGTTATTTTTTGTTTTTGTTCTTAGGTAGACTATCATAATGCCTTTTATTTTCCAATATTTATGCAATAATGGTCATCCTAGTCTTACTTCATAATTCTTTAGTATTTCATTGTTTTTGATAGTGTTTTCTCATTTATTTGGGGGCCCTAGATCACTTTGAGAAGCTAACAAAAGTTATAGGTCCCCTTTCTCCTCCCTTCAAATACATGTGCTGCATAAATAAGCCAGTTTTTCACATATTTTTAATTTTGATTCATACATCCCTCACTCACACAAAAATATACCATGAGACAGGCTCAACTGACATAACTAAAGTAGTTTCAACAGGACTAGCCAAAGGAAATTTTCCAAGTAGGTGAAGGGTGTCAATTTAATGCAACAAGCATTTGTTGAGCTCTCATTAGGCGTTCTTGTTACCCAATAGAAGGGTTAGCTTTCCAGTGCAATTAAAAACAGACGTTCTGCAAGACACTGGCTATAAATTCTCATTGAAATACTCTCAGTCTATCCAGAAAAAGAGACAGGTAAGTAAACAGAACACAAATGGTGATATTAAAGATGTGTGCATTCTGGATGACAGTGTACCTGGATACTGTTTTCATCAACTGCAGGAAGTTTTACAGAAAATGTGGCTTTTGGAGTAAGAGTATAAAGAAGGTATTATAAGGGCAAAGACATTTCAAGAAGAGAAGCAACAAGAGCAAAGGTAGTTTGGTCTGATATATTCGTAGAATGATGGGTAGTCCCCTATGCTTGGAACACGGAAAAAGTGCAAAGATTTTCATTGCACTGTTTGAAATGACTTTGTTGTTATGGTAGCCTCAGCCAAAATAACATAGTGTTACAAATCTTGCAAAATAAAATTTCTCAGAAACCTCGCACAAATTGCATAACTCTTGAACTATTTTGTTTCAGGGTAGAAATCTCATAGACATTCTCACTATTACCACTGGCTTACCAATTTAGTTCTTTTGTTCCTTTCTTACTTAATTGATCCAGAATACTGTGGCCTGCTGAGAATAACTGAGGGCTTTCTTTGTATGGTACCAATTTCAGAAACTTCTGGCTGAATGCATAGTGGAAGTTGTTAGCAGTTACTGGAAATTTAGTGTGACAAAAACTGGCTTTGAGGAGATTAACCCAAAAATACCAATTATCTACTTTACATAGTCATAGAAAAGGATATGTCTCTTGGAAATATTTGCTTGCCTTCTACATATCACAATTGAATTCCTTGGACATATTTGTCCGTGAATGGCATATCTCTTTTCCTGTTGTTTCTGTCAATTCATTCTCTCTCCTATCTTGATTATATTGTTATGTTATATTATACTATATTATATTATATTATTATAATTTTAATTTTTATAAGTAAACTATAATATATTATTATACATTATAATTATATTGTAATTTTCTTGATGGATTTTTCCTTCATCACTATTTCTAAGCATTCTTCATTACTAGTCATCAAACCAGAGTTTACAAACTGAAAATCTATCTGTTCTTCTAATCTTGCCCAAAGATGGTACAGTTGTCCTTTAGTATCAGCAGGGCCCCCACCCTCCGCCAAAATTTTCAGATGCTCGAGTATCATATAAAGTGTATAATATTTGCATATAACCCATGCACGTCCTTCTGAATACTTTAAATCATCTCTAGCTTACTTATAATATCTAATGCAATGTAAATGCTATGTAATTGTTATTTTATATTGTTTAGGAAATAATGACCAAAAAAAGTCTGTACATGTTCAATATAGACACAACCAACATAGGCCTAACTATATAGTACAGGTCAGCAATAAAATAACATTTTTTTCATGTATTTTTCTATCCATAGTTGTTTGAATTTGTGAATGTGTAATGCATGGCTATGGAGGGCCAACTGTATTTTGTTTGTCCTCCACTCTCAATTAAATCAGAATATAGAGAGTGAGAATGTTCAAGGGTGGGAGTGTAGAGGTTGTGGTAAACATCAGTATTGCTTAAAATATCCTGAAATGATTCTCATGAACAGCCAGGATGGAGAACTACTGAAACAAACATCATCCCTCATTAATCCCTCAGTTAGCCTTCACTACTCATACCTGCCTACCTCAGCCCCCTATCTTAAAATAGGCCCTAATTAACTGAATCTAGGTTCTCTAGGAAACAATCGATAGCCACATTCTGTTATGGAAATGACCACTGTTGCATCGCATTTTCTTGTAATTATGAAAATCCATTAATTTTCACAGTTGAGATGCTAAATCTATACATGTAAAGGAAAAACATCATCAATAAAAAATATTGTTTCCTATTTTTTACAAACCTCTGTCTCCCTAGTATAAAACCAATGAGTTCTTTTTATGCATTGCCCACTAGTCATTTGTCTCATTCCTTTAATTTGTGAATTCGTATGACTGGGAACATATTTATATAGTATGATTACCATGACAATGATTTTCACAGCAACTTTGGTGTTCAAAACATATTAAAGAAAGAAAAAAGTGACAATAATGCTGAGGAACTCCTAAGATATTTCTTTATTCTTTTAGTCTTTTAAATGTAAAATACAGCCTAAAGGATTCTATCATGTAAAAGCTAAGATATTCTATTGCAGACACAAATTACACCTATTTAGCTTTTCTTTCTCCTGGTATTGCCTTAGCTTTATCTGCACAAAGCCAACATTGCTTTGGTAAACTCTTCGTTAGTATTTGTCAAATTATTGTTAGATTTCCCTACCATCAGTTTTGTTATTATAGCCATATCTTCAAAGTGTATTTGTAATGCATTCCTCACAGATGATCCTAAAACAAGCTGTTGTTAAGCATGTTATTATAGCATATACAGTTGGATATTATTTTCACAAAATGCCAAATAGCTTGAGAGGCCGGTGGAGAATAATACTGAAAGATATCATCCAAAAGCCATCATAAACGTGCTCTTTCCTTTTTGAGCCTAGCTCCTCTTGGTTCTACTCTCTCCATGACCCCACTTTTACCAAACATTACATAGGTGTTTCCTACAGGACTTGGGGTGCACATGTGACTGAAAGGTCATACTTGGTTGTGTTGACTCCATCAAATTCTGCCTTTCTTTCAGTCTATACTAACTTCGTTGGGTGAATTCCAAATGAGCGATGCTGCTTTAAGCACAGTATGTTTCCCCAAACCAAAATGTCAAATTTATGCTTTCAAGAAATTTAAAATAATTAAAAATAATGATAGGTCAAAAACAATTTTCCTTATCTTAATTGATATCATGCCCACAAATAGCAATAATTTATTTCTATGCAAAGGCTCTTCAGCCCTGTGCTAAGAACTAAAAGACCTGAATTCTATTTTGGGCGGTAGCACTGATTTCCTGCTATGTCTTTCACTTTCCACATTTATGAAACCAGCAAGTTAGAGAAAAATAAATCATGTGTCCTTGGGGCATAAGGACCTCAGGAATTAATGAGTTAATAATTTACACACAGCACGTGTTCCTTAGAGGGGAACAGCCTTCATAACACATGATAAATATAAAGTTAAAATAACTACGAAAGATAAAAGTAGCTAACTGCATTAATTTTGTGATGTGTATGGTATTTTGATTCTACAAATTCTGCCCTAACATATGGTAGCATTTAGCCAATACTCTTAATAATATTTATAAGTAGATTGAGAATTAGCTCACAGATTCAATTCAGGAAGTTTATTTTGATGATTTGTTTTTCATATTCTGTGAAATGAACTGCATTTAGAGGTCAGAAAAAGTGCCTTAGAGGGGCACTTCTTTAAAATTTAAAGTAAAGTTGATCTAGTTGAACATTATAATAAGGTCCTCATAATTGGCATCTCTCCTGGGAGTCAAACTCTGTAACTTTCTGCTCGATTAGACAAATTGTTGCATAATACAGAGAAAGATGGCAAAAGGCAGAGCAAATGGTCTCTGTATTTACTGTTTTTCATTTTCAGCCATGAAAAAAGAGGTAAACATACTACTGTATGTGATGACAAAGCAGGAATTGGGACCTAACTCCAAACCTCGCTACATTCACTGTTCTCACAGTTCATTGCAACATGAATGCAATTCTCACCAAATATATTTAATTTGATCCTTTGACCTCTTGACTTGTTAGTAATATTTTTAAAGAAGGGGAAAAAAAGAAAAGAAAAGAAAGAAAAATAACTGTTGTCAGTCAAGTGGAAAGCAATCAGCTTCTGAGGTTGACTTCGCCTCCCCAAACACATCATCACATACACACCTACAAATCTCAGTTTTCTCCTTTACTACCTCATATTCCAACTATCCCAGCCACCCACCCACCCAACATACACACGCGCACACGCGCACATACACGAACACACACGCGCGCACATGTGCGTGCGAATGAGGCAGCTAGAACCATATAACTATTTTAACAACGTCCATACAAATTAGAAAAAAGTGAAGCAAAAGCTAAAGAGGAATCACTTTTACACTCTGACAAACTAATTTAAAAAAATTCAAATTCGCATGTATTTTCCAGAGTAATTTTCCAAGTAATGACTTCCCAAAACTTCTGTTTGAAAAGGTAAACAGTGTATTTCATACATTGTTTTTAAACTTTAGTGACCATTTGAACATGTTCTTAATTTCAAAATGCAATAAAAGTTCAAGTTTACTTGTGACCTACTAAATAAGCTTCCTGGATCAGAAATAAGAGAACAGAAACACTTGTTAAGAAGTCTGTAATATGCCTTAGACATAAGACTATTCTAGGATTTTAGGTCAGAGAGCTCTCTTATAATGAAAAGATTGTTATATTAAATGTGAATAAGTCAGAAACACACATTAAATGTTTCATTTGTCCCCCAAGAGGGTACATTTTAAATTAATCGAGCAAACTTATTTTTTTTTAACTCGGCAAGAGATTTCATGGAATCTTCTCACACTTAAAAAGATTCTGAAATTTTTACATCACTATATGGCAATTAGTTGTCCATCTCTAATTTTCATTTAGCTTATTATTTTTCTCTGCCAATGAATTTGGCTTAATGCTCCATTTTAGAATGTGTAAACAGAAGCATAAGCAGATGATTTTTATTGGACCCACTCTAATTAAAAATAGCTAAGTTAGTATTAAAACAAAATATATACACCACAATATTTATGTGTCAACATTTTGAGAAGTCTTTTTCATGACATCAACACATTTTCCTTATACTGCAGCCACCTGGGAATATGTACAAGGATGTACATTTCGCATACCCATAAGAGCCCTTATTAATGTGAGTATATTCATTCTACACTCACTAGCATATCAAAGCACTTAGAACATTGGTTATATAGGTATCAAATAATTTCCTTATAAGAAGAGTCTAATGTCATCTGAGCAAAAATAATTTTTGTTTCTCAATTATATAATCAAATAAGACCTCTGGGCAACAGAAATAGTTTTCCTGAGATCCAGGTGGTAAAGCCCATTCACTTCATAAGGCATTTTTTCTCTTGTTTTCACAAAATTTTAAGAATGTTAGCTATGTGCTTCCTAGACCATAGCACATTAGAAGCTATAAATGGAAAAGAGATAGAACCGTGTAAGAGAGCAAGTGCTCCAGCACTGACAAGGGTAAATAGTTGTTAGAAAATCTATTAAAGTCAAACAAATAAAATATAGTAATTTGAGATTATAATATCGAGATTTATTGAAAAGCAAAATTTCTCCATACTTTAATGGGCTATAAGTGCATTGGTACATTTATATTTATAGTTATATCTGAGTCATAAAAATAGTTATGTTTAATATGCTTTTTAATATGTTTAAGAAAGCAAGGAAGTTTCAAATATAATTATAAATGTTGCTAATAAAAATAATCAGATTTTTTTAAGTTTTCAAGTTAAAAATGTATAAGTTTTAGATATTTAGGATATTTATTTTCACAGAACACCTCATTTTCTAGTAACCACAAAACTGAGATATTTGGCATCGTTACAAAGTTCCAATGATTAGTCCGTTGAAGCAAAAAGTTATTAGAGTTCACGTGAAAGACTAGGTGAAGTTTTATCTAGCAGAGACCAAGCCTGCTGTTACATTGAAAACGTTTTGTTGATCACTAGACAAATGCAATGAATAAGGCAGGATTTTGTTGACTGTCCTGGTTTTATTGTTTTTTAACCAATTAGCAATGTTTTCACAGAGAGGACAATAGTTGAGTGAATTGCAAAGATATGGTGGTTAAATCAGACCAAGGTGCCTTGCCGTTGACTTCATTTCCTGGTTTGGCTAGATCCTGCATTTTTCTGGTCCCAGGGGAATCTTTATTTAAAAAATCTATCGATTCTTTTCATACAATCCACTCGTACATAAACACATGCATACCAATATGGAAGTATAAACCATTTCTGGTCTTATGCTTTTGCAAGGGATAGGGAA
>NW_006438088.1:7375470-7395218 GCF_000325575.1 Pteropus alecto
GTACAGGATGGTAGTTTTTAGATTAGGCATTTTAGAAAGCATGCAAAACTGGTTAAATGTGAGTTTCCTTGAGGAGAGCAACCAGAAAATAATTTAGCTAGCTGATGAACCCAGTCCATGGTAAACATTCACTACCTGTTTGATTTGGCCATGTTCTTTCAGATGAGACACTCAGACCCCTGGTCACCATTATCCCGCACTGTTAATATTGCATGTGTTTTATACCATCATGCTTTGCGGTATAGTGGCAAAGCGATATCATAAAATTCCAGTAACGCAATAATATCTAATGTCTATTGTTCAAACAAGGGGAATACTCAGGGCAGATTGGATCCTACTAGCCAAGCTGATGACTTACATCTGATCCAGATGTCTGAAGTCATTTATAGCCAATTCTCTAGTCTAGCCAATTAGTCTTAACATTGAAGCAATTGACTTACCTGCTGACAGGCTGAATCAGCATATAATTTATGACTTGGACTTTTGTAATTATTTTAATAGCTTTCTCATACCCTTTCCATTCTATTTATTACAATAGGAGCATTTAAAATAAGAACTCTTCACCAAAGGAAAGGGATGCAAAGTTCTTAAACATTTTAATAATCAGAGACCTGCCCTTTTAAGAGGATCCACACTGGAAAAATCTCACCTATTTTTCCTTTTAACTCATCAGTTTGGAAAAATATTGGACTATTTTTCACCATCTTGAGTTATTATTATCTCTTAAATTCCAACTTGTTTATTGCCTATACTAAGACCTTCAAAGACCTCTAAGATCAATTTGCTCTTCCCTATATTATTAACTATGAGAACTGAAAAAGAAACCATTCCTTCCACTCTGATTTCTCCTCACTAATCGGGCCAAGGATTCTGGACTTCAAAAGGCCAGTTTTCTGCCAAGATGGTGCCAGTCTGTCTCCATTCTGTGTGCATGCACGTTCTGCTCCTCACTGAAGACTATAGGAGAGTATTCCCAACCTCGCCAACACTGATGACAAGCAAATGTCATGGCCACCAGAGGTGGGCTAAGGAAGAACATAGAACAAGGCCGGTTTTATGAAGAAAAATGAATAAACAAATAGTTTTAGTCCACTTAGCTAATGAAACAAATTATGGCTCAATACTGAACTGCTATACTTTATGACATACCATAGAGAATACCAAAGAAAATATTGCCTGGGGAGATGTGTGCTCAAACCTTCCCATCTGCAGCTGCTATCAATTACTCTGCCCTGATGTGACCAGAAATCTCAGTTTTCAATAGAAAAATATGAGTTGTAAAAGAATCCTTATTGGCCACCGTGACATTCCCCTCCCCACCCCCACCTCCTGATTCTGTTTTGCTTTTCAAACATTTGAAATGTCCACATACTTTGTATCTTAGCCCACAGGGAAGTTAGAAAAGCAAACTTAGCTAGTTTCAGGGCAGAGGAGAGATTTTGTGGCTTCCAGAGACTCTCCATTGGATTACAAAAGCTCATAAAAAGGATACCTTCACCCTAAATGTTATATAAACAGAGTTCTGCCTGTGTGTGATTTACGCTCTTATTGAAGATCTTGAATCTTCTTTCTCTTCATGCTAGAAGATGAGTGAAGGACAAAAAGGCCATTTAGAACAGTTAACCTGATCATTTTTTAAAAGATGTGTACAAATCACTGGGGCTGGGATCCCGTTTGTCAACCAAATTGTCAGGAAATAATTTATTACTGACAAGAACAAAGTGTGCAGCTGGATATTCCAAACAACGGCATGCTAAATGAGCCAGAGACTTGTTATAAATATCTTCCCCAGGACTGCATTTCCTATAGTCTAAAATTATTCTAGAAGCAGCATGGTATAATGGAAAAAAAGAATCGTACTGGACATCAGGATGCTGGGGTTTTCTTTTGCCTGTTCTAGTAAATGGCTTTGCTATCAAGTTTTGCCACCTCCTGATTTTGTAAAAAATTAGAAATTAAAAAGAGAAAATAGAAAGAAGAGAGTTACATTGATATCCTATACATGGAATATTGCTATTCAAATGCTATACAAATTAAGCTAGGTTCATTCAAAACATTTAAAAAAAAAAAAAGCAGAATTTCAAAGGAAAAAAAACAAAGAAGGGCTGTTGTAAAATAGCCTTTAGATTTCTGTGTGAATTATATTATCAAGAAATTGTTCTGGCAGAGTTAGTATAGTAAATTCAAAAAATAAGAAAAGTTAATGAATCAAAAAAAGACAAAGTAATTAGATATTAGACTTCACTTTCAAAAAATAAATTTTTAAAAGAAATGATAATAAACAAAACCACCCTTCTTTAGAACTCTCAGTCTTTTACTTTTGTTATATTCTACCTTATTTTACAGATCTCTATGTGTCTGTCTTCCCTGCTAGACTGTAAGCTTCTAGATGGCGGGGCCCATATTTCATTTATGTTTATATCTTTCAAATTGATCTTGCCCAGAGAGGGACTCAGTAAATAGTTGTTGAATTGATTCCTATTTTCAACATATTAGATGAGTGCAGTAAATACTTAGATGGAATAATCAATCAAACTCAGCTTTGTGTAAATCTAAATTTTAGATGAATCGCCAAACTTCCTTCTCTTATAAATGGTTGGGGAGACTGTGATTTCACGTAGACTACATGAAATATCTAACCAACTAGAAAGATTCTTTTTATCTTGAAAGAAAGAAAAATATCAAACCCTAAGAACGTAAATTTATGCTGATCTATTAGGATTTCTATCATTCATTCCTTTATCTATTCATCACATAGTTAATAGATATCAGATACTCTGGTTATACAACTGTGAATAACACAGGGTCCCTGCTTTCAGTAGTGTTTCTAGTCTATGGAAAGAGGTCAATTACAATGCAGTGGAATAACTGTGGTGATACTGATACACATACAATACATCGATAGCTCATAAAATAGACACCTGAATGAATGCTGAGGACCATTTGAAGCTTCTCAGAAGAGATGATGCTAAGCTGAATAATGAAGGGTAATTCCAAGTAAGACAGGACAAAGGCCCAAGACTTATAGAGAAAGACATTTTATATTTAGTTATATTTAACAAACTTTATATTTATATTTAGTTAACAAACTTTACATAGCAGTTATTATATATCAGACATTTTCCCAAGCACTTTCAAAACAGTAACTCCTTTAATATTCAAACAACTATATGAGGGAACCATAATCATCCTTTATTTTTCAGATGAGAAAACCAAGACACAAAAAGGATTAATAATTTCACAAAGTAAAATAGCTAGTAGGTGGCAGAGCTAGGATTTGAACCCTAGAACACTGGGGTCAGAGTGTATGCTTTTAACCTTCTGGTTATATGCTGCTGCTCTAAGGCTGGGAGGCTAGAGAGCCTGGCTCCTCCCACTTATGTCTTCTCCATTTACTCTCTGCTTCAACATTGTATGCATCAGATTTTGTAACAATTTATTTTTCTGTGTACTTACTTGTATGCTGTCTTTCTGCCTCATTACATTGCAATCATTGCATGGGGTTCTTATTGAGGTGTTCTAAGTGGGAGAGTCATGAGGTCTTATCTTACTCTAGAAAGAGCACTCTGATTGAAGTACAGGAAAAAGATATCATTTTGGTTATATCTATGGTTTATCTGCTATTAAAATGAAAATTTTGGCACAGGCACATTCCAAAGTGGAGAGATAGGACAAGAAGCAAAAATGTTTCAAAGTAAGCAGTTAAGATCAACTTTAGATGATTCTTAAATGCCTTGACCACATCAAAGTATAAAAGAGTCTAGAGTTGAAGATTAAAAGATAATTTTTGGAGGGGAGAAGACTTATTTGAAGAAGTTTTGCTCTGTGTCACTACTATCCCATCTCTGCAATATGACTACCAGTATAGCTCAAAGTTCCTTCAACAAAAGGAGCATGAAGTATAGAAGTGAAACTTCTATACTTCATGCTCCTTTTTCCCTGGACATTTACATTGTCACGCCCACATCTAGAACACTCGCTGGTATATTCCCACCCTTTATCTGGAAGCCAAGTGTGTGATTATGAGCAAGACTCTGAAATTAAACATGCTGCTCAAAATCTGACTTTCTCTACTGAGTAATTTTTTGAGCTTGAAAGGCATATTTAGTCTTCTAACCTCAATCTCCCCATCTGTAAAATGAGAACAGTAATATTTACCTCATAAAGTTGTTGTGAGGATTAAATGACATAATAAACAAAAATATCAAGCCTATGCCCTGGCATGTATTAAGTACTAATAAACATTTGTTGAAAAATTGAATAAGTGAGCAAGTGGACTCTGACATATCCAATTTCCTCATATTGGAAAGCCACTCCCTCTACCATCTGCCAGGCCAAGTCCTACTGATTCTGAAAAACCTGGACCAAGAGGCTACGATCATTACAGAGAATGAGAAAGCTCTCACTGTATTAATGTTTCAGTCTCCAAGATATACTATTAGATGAAAAAAGCAGAGTGCTTAAGAGTGCATCTGGTATCGTTCGTAAAAAAAAGTTATGTTGACTTCTGTGTAGAAAGAAGGGGAAATAAGACATAATACGTGTGTATTTCCATTAGGTAGATACATTGAAAGAATAAGCCAGAAACTACTAGTAGCAATGTTTGAATTCAGCATCCCCAAACAATATGGTCTTCTTTGACCGTGCATAGAAGTGATATAGATATATATGCACTGAGATAAATTATTGTTTAAGACTTTAATTATATGTGATCCAAACTAAGTTAAATTCATTCTAAAAACCTATATTCCAAGCGAGAGGGGAGGTAAAAGAAAAGAAAAAGAGACTTCGCCTTGTGCAAGGTACAAAGCATTTTATGTACATCGATCCTTTTCCCGTTTGCCCCAAGAAATTCCCAGCTGCAGCATTTACCCCCAGGTAACTCACAGATTACAGTCCTAACATCACCCCCAAAAGCTGCCACAAAATGTCTCACTTTTATTATTATTTTCACATCACCCTAGTATATCGATAGTCTTTGAAAACAAATGATATTTATAGCATTGTTTTTAGTAGTTCGATCTCTGAAAATGTCAAATCCTAGAAAACATAGCATTCCTATGCGTGATGTTAACATCGTTCTCGAACAGTTAGCTGAAGATTCATCTGATGAATCCGATTTATGTACACATTTCTGTTAATATTAGGATTAGAGACAAGTTTGCATGTGATGTTAAATGAATGCAGGCAGCAAGCTGCGCTTTTTTTTCTAAATAGAAAATTAACTCAAGTGATCTGCACAGCCCTTCGAGGTGGTAACTGTTCTACAAAGGAGGAAACTGGAGGTCAAGCGTCAATCAGCTCATAAGAAGTGGAGCTGGAATTCCAACTCAGCGCTAAGTCCCAAGCCTTGCCCACTTTTGGTCACACAGCGTTGCCTCTACATATTGCCCACTTTGGTAACTGATGTGGAATTGCTAATAACATCATCTAGCTGTGGTAGTTGAGTACAGACTCTCACTGCACACCAACAGAAACCTTCCCCGCCGTGCATAAATTATTTTGCAAGACTTCTTACATACACCTCTTCAGCCAGTTATGAATGCATATGTGTGCTTTTCTCTGACCTTATTTCTACATATTTCCACATATATAATTTAATAGTCCATTCAATTCCAAGCTGAAGACTAAAGATTATAAAAATGCAATGAGTTTATTTTGGCACAAACTGTTTTAATTGGCTAATGTTGATTTCTAATCATCACTACTTTCTAGTTTCAATACCTACAATTCATGAAAACAAGCTGATAAGTTTAGTATAATTTTATAAAAAGTTTTTAGAAAATTATATTGATGTCACCAGCTTCTTTTTATTTCTTGGACTCTACTTAAAAAAGTAAAAACTTGGACAGTATTAGCCTACATCTATTTTTTGCCAGGATAGGGGGAGGCATTTCCCATTTTCCATATTTTTCCATGTTAGACACATTTTGTGAGCAAATAAACAAAAATTCTATGTTCTGAAAATGCACTTATTTGAGTTAACATGACTTAAAGAAGACAGGTGTTTCCTTACCATCACTTTATCAATTAAAGGATTCAGTTCCATCATAAGGGTGATGTTTGTTCACTCCAAAGTGAAGATCCTGGATGGAGAAGATGTAAATAGAACAAATCAGCATTTCTGCCTTCTCTGTAATATTTGTCAAGGTTACACTGTCTATACCATGATTGGGTCTCCATTAGTCTTCCTTTTTAAACATTACTTTTAAAGTCATTTCTGTATTAATTAGTATTTTTCACAAGCCTCAGCTCATTCTACTTAGACTTGTTCACAATTTTGAGCTACTTGTATTGTTGTTGCTGTTGGTCAGTGATATCGTGTCCATCCTCCCATATTATTTACACACCCTTTTGAACTCTGGCATCAAGGATGGGTGAAATCACACAAGCGAAAATATTTCTGTAAGCCAGTGTTATTACAGTCTTAAGTTTAAATGACACGGTCTGATTGGTAGAAGAATTTAGAGTTTGAAAATATTACCAAAATCTCATTAGCACATCTTTCACTGATTTCCTTTCCTTCCTCCTGTTTTTCATTCTCTGTTCATGAATGATAACATTGAACATTAATCTCCTAAACAGAGCCTATCAACCCAAACATTACAGTGGGAAGAGGGTATCTCTGTTTCCATAACCTAGACCCTCATTAGATTCACTAGGACTAGGGTACTTTCTGTAATTACCAATTGGAAAGTTGGTATTTTTCTTCAGGGGTGGACTAATCTGTTTTGGAAATCAGATTTGAGAAGAGTCAAACTATAGAACAGAAGCAAATAATTTGCAGGGCTAGAGAAATTATTTGCTCCCCTGGGACAATTTTTATTCATCCTTCCTGCATCATCCTATGTTATATGGGACTTTTTTCTCTTGGACAGAATCTGTTCAGTATAAACAGATATCAGTAAGAACTCAGTAGCTTTAAACCCAGAAGGCCATTGCTTTGCTCATTTAATCTTGTTCAGGTCACTTTGCTTTCTGAAAAGAAAAAAAAGAAAAAGGAAAAATTGTCAAGAAGGCATCGATATTTCCTAGACCAGATCTAAATGAAATACTATTTTTAAATATTATTAAGAGATAGTTCTCTTTGCCATACTTTATCCAAGCGACCCTAAGTTCTTCTCAGTTGAAACATCATCAGCTCTGCTTTGACTTGTCTAACAACCAAGCAAGTATTTGAAAGACGATAAGAGCATTCAAGACATTACAGGCAGCACAGGCAGCCCTTCCAACATGGGCACTGACTTTGACACCCAGTTTCCTGGACTGAGCTATTTACAAGTGATGCCTTTTCCCTAAACCCTTTTTCCCACATCCATGCACAGACGGAGAAGGAAGTAGGGTCTTATGTCATTTTCATTTCCTCCTCCTTAGGAAGCCTCTCCTTCCATCCTTTATCTCAATTTTAAACAGAAGACTCTCAAGGAGTAAAAAGCTCATTAGCAAAGAAAATGTCTATTTCCAAGACAGAATCTGTTTATTTCATGAGAGAGGAAAGTGACAGTAGTTAATGTCTAACAGAGAAAACTGTTCTTTGGACTCTGCTACATCATGGCCGCTGTAGGAATGAGTCATAAGTTGAACTCCTCTTTTTTATATATGTATATACCTTTACAATACGTGTCTTTTCCTAACTAAGCAACTTGTTGAGTATCAACAATGTGAAAGAATGAAAGAAATTTATTCAAGAGCAGCAAGTACCTCACACCCAGTTGGTATGACCAGTGCCCAACAGCATGTCACTGCCTGGCTGGCAGTATGCTTGTGAAATTAATTCCTTTTTAGATTCATTTTTTTTTCTACAGACAATACATGAGAGGATATTGACTAAGCCTTCTAAAACTAGGACATTAAGAAAATAAGATTACTGTCACTTAAACTCAAAAAAATAAGCAAAATAGGTCAGAAGAGAGAAATCCAAATTTACCAAAGGCTCACTGCCTTGAAAATATGGTTCTAGCTCTGTCATAAATTATATAATTTTGAAGAATTCACATAACTCCTGTGAGACTTACTTTTCCCATCTACAAAATTGAGAGGTTAGCCTAAATTAACTCTAAGTTATTTTCTAATTCAAACACAATATGTATCCTAAACAATTCCCATAAATACCTGGGTTAGCATTGCCCAGCACTAACTTTTATAAAAGTCTACCCTTTTGAGGGAAATAGATATAAGAAGCCAGGAATTTCAGGAGGTCATATATTTTAGAGTACAGTACTGCCCACCTCATGGGCTCAGTAATCATTTCTACTGTTCCAATTAAATGCCTTCCCTCCCTTGTTTGCATTTGGTTCTTCTTAATAAATCAAGAGCTAAATAAATAAATAAAGAGCTAAAAGTTGTAAAGCAATTTACCCGAAATCACACAAAGTACCCAGAAATGAAATCTGGGTTTTTGTTTTGTTTTCTTTCCCAGGTTTCTTGTTGTGTTAAATGCAGCCTTATTTCATGGTGTCATATTTGTCACCATCACAAAACTTTCTGGGGTCCTGCTGGGTACACAGCAAGTTACCAGACCCCATGGGAATTTATGTGGCTCACAAAAGGCATGACTCCTACACATGCACTTTCAATCTAAAATAATCCCATCTGTTTGACCTTTTGAATGTAGTACATAAACATCTCTGTCCTTCAGTAAGAAAATAATACCACTATAGCTCAATTTGAATGATATTCACAGATGAAGAAACAGAGATTCAAAAGAAGTTAATTAACTGGTCCAAAACCATATGGTTAGATTTTAGTAAGACTGAAACTAGAATACAGGATCTTCTTTCTTCTTGTTCAATTTATTTTTATCTAAACCATTTTACTTCTGAGCTGCATAGTACAGATTTTTTAAAAATCAAAATCCTGTACAACTCAAAATCCTTTCTTTTAAACATTAAAAATGGCTTTTCCAAGTCTCAGAGATCATAGCAGAACCATTTTAGGTCTGGCACAGTGAGTTTCACAAACTGTTCCAGATGAAACAGTGGACTTCAATCATTCACTGAGCATCTTCTGTGGCTGGGCGAAGAGCTGGAATCCCTGAGAGCCCCAAGAAAAGGTAAGCCATGAGCCCTGCCCTCCATGTAGAAAGGCAAGGCAAATGAACTCTTTTAAAAAGGTACCTTCTAAGGCAGTAAATGAGTGGAGAGTAGCAATCTTCCGGGTTAACTTATTTACATATATTTTGTATCTACTATAAATTCTGGGTGTACTAAAGACTGCTGAATATCTATTAACAGTGTTAAATAATCCTCATGAGAAAACTAAAGACATAATCCAATCAATTCTTGACAAAAGAGCATTGTATAAGGGTTGCACGGGCCTGTGTATGCACTTCTGTGTATTTGTTCTCCATTCTTATTCTTGCTGCTCCTATGTATCCTACTCTTTCTGTTAGGGATACTAATATAATGGCAGAATTGCCCAGAGATCATAAAACATTATAGATGAGAAGGATGTTATTGGATACTTAGCCCACACTCTGCCCTTCCTTCATATAGAAATGCATCCCTCACATCCCTCACACCGGCGTTGAGCCTCTGTTGGCATATTTCCATCTGAAGAAAGTTATTCTTTCTTGAGCTACCTCACTCCACTTGAGAGACTACTTCTAATTATTAAAACATTTTCTTTAGATAGCAGGAATCTAAACTTGAGAACCTGAGCTATAGCAACCCTAGGATTCAGATGCTCTGTCGAGCCAGTGGAGGCAGTGGGGGGTGGGCCAACCAATGGAAGAATGATTCAAAAAACATAAATTTGACCCACAGGAAAAAGCTGGTGTCAGACGATGAGGCCATTTTAAATAACCATATTCTCAGTCTTCCACATTTCCCTCTGACCTCCCTAGCTCAATAGATCCAATAGATGAGCAAAGCGATGGCTTTCTGGGTTTAAAGCTACTGAGTTTCTACTGATCTCCATTTATATTGAGTCTTTTGAAGCAGTAAGTGTACTAAAGAAAAGAAAAAAATTAAACCAAATCTCTATAAGACATTAGAATCACAGGGTAATGCTGACTGAATCCAGCTTCCATGAAAGGTAAGATACAAGTTGACTACAAGCAGCATATCAGGGCTGGGATATTTTTCTTGAGAGAAAATAGGACCAGACTACAGCTGGCATGGAAGAGAAGGACATGTGATCTTCAGGCTTCTCTAGATTTCTGACCAACCAGTGGCTTTAACAGTAGATATTGTCATAGTGAATCAGAATTAGAGAAGAGATATATGGTGGACAATAAATGGTTAAACCCACAGAGTAGCTTTTTCACACATGAGATTCTGTCTAGAAGATTCTTAGAGCTGAGAAGAATTTGAGACAGGACATCCTCAGGAGCAGGAGAGAACTGAAGTAGGAAAATGTTTCACTAATGCTATCATGGTCCTATTTTTCAATGAGGCTGAATGAGAACGACAGTATCCACACAAATATGAGTATTTACGATAACTACACAAGGCCTTTTTATGTGTTCCCACACTTAATGCTGATCACAACTTTATGAAACTGATATTAGTGTTGTTAGTTTGCAGTTGAGAAAATTAAATCTCAGAGAGCGTAAGCAATATGCCCCAAATCAATGGCTAGTAAGATATGAAACCAGGATTTGAAAATAGGTCTGACTCTTTATTACATCATGCTGTGTCTTATAGGTTACATAATTATTAAATCAAAATCTGCCCACCTAAATTTACCATCCAGTAATCTGAGTTGTGTCTTTTGGAAAAAAAAAAAAAAAAACTGTCTTTATGAGTTACTCCTTCTACCACATGGCAACTTCTCCAAGATTGGAGAAAATACCTATCAAGGTCACCACTGAATCTTCTTCATCTTGAATTCAGGTAGCCCACTGTCCAGTCTCTTATCCACCAGGTCTTCCCACACTGGGAAGTCTAGTTTATAAAAGTCCCCAGCACTCTAAATGGTCTCCGATTTCCACTAAAAATTATTCCCTTTATACCATGGTGTTCTCCTGAACTCTCGGGACTCCTACATGTTACAATAGCTCTTCATTTCCCTAAAGTTTGACAAGGTACAGAATTTCAGCATCACCCTCAAAATCAACTGAGATGGTAAACAAGGTACCCCCTAGCTCAGCAGGCCATGTGAATTAATTCCCTGGAGTCCAGCTTACTGCCATCCTAATGTAACTGCTATGATAAAATATTAAATTGTATATATAATTGATGATTACTTTGTAGTAATTCAGGGTCTTGCTTGTTTGAATAAAATTCATTATTTACAATTTTCTACTAGAAACAATTTCTCTTTGTTGATATCTCTCCTTAATTGCTTGAACCATACGACACCTTTTCCTAGACAGCATTGAAATGATGTTTATATTCCTCTTAGTTTAGAGTTAGCATCTAAATTTCTGATAGTGTTATAAATATTCTTTTTGCATAATGAAAAATGACTGCATCTATATTACTCAAGGATATTTATAGGCAGATATAGTCAACCCTAACCATCCTAGTAACAAGCCAAGTGTTACAGATTCCACATAGCTGAACTCCACTGCTATTTGTTTAGGGCCCCAAGAGGCTATGGTCTCTGTTTATAGACTAAAGAACATGTGTAAGTGGAATATATTTTTCCAGAAGTAAAAAAAGTTAAACATAATTTAAAATTTTGACATCATTTACACTGAGGAGCAATATAATGTTTGGAAAGCATATCCTTAGCATCTCTGCCTGTGTGGCGAGGGAGAAAGTTAAATTGACATAATCTAGAAAATCTGCCAAGTCATCCACTCAATGAAAAAAAAAGTGCAGTAATGTATAAACCCCCTCACAGAGAAGAGAGAAAGCCCATTTCTGCCCATCTAACAGTGCAATTCCCAGATTTGAAAAAGGAAATTCATGCTTACTAATCTGAGTAGAGTTCTTTTCTACCAGTCATAAGTCATCTGAAGAGCTGACCTTATTAATTCATGCAGTAGATAGCTCAATGACAAATAAAGACTAACAGCCACACAATCCCACCAAAAAGAGATGTATATTTCAAGGAAGACATCACATTTTCCGACCCTCGTTCAACTATAATTCAACTGAGAGATCAGTCACGACAAAATAGTAAAAAGGTTTCTGGATAAATTCTTACATTTATGTGTGTGGAATACAATTATTAAGTAGTTTATTGTTTTACTGATTTAAAAAAAATTATAAAATAAAAACATTATTTTTATTCATATGAAAAAGTATATCTGAGCCATCTGATATCTTATTTTCTTGCTATCTTTTGATTTCCAATGAAAGAAGCAAGCCCGAAGGCATTAATCACATTCTACCCTATATTTAACAAGTGCTTTGAACCATCTGACATCTATTGCTTTTTTCAAATGTCTTTTTTCATTTTTAAGTATACACTGTTAATTAGATTTTTACATTACAATTATCCACAAAATCTTTAAGGGAAAATACAATTTCTTATACTACTTTCTGTCTTTCCAGAGCATCTAAAATAGTGCCTTCAATAATTATTCATCCACTTATTCATCCAACAATCTATGTGTTCACCATGTTTCAGCAGCTGAGGATATGTCCCTGCCCTCAGAAAGCTCATAATAAATAATTTTCTCTGAAACAGAGAGAAGGGACCCTAGCCCAAATCTCCTGGAGCAGGAGAGGGAGAAAACTGATGAAAGCTGAGAAAAACTATGTAAAAGAGGCGATGCTAAACTCTTCTCTAAGACAAATGAGTAGGAATCTGCCAGTAGAAAGCAGGTGAGCAATTGATATAAAAGGCCTTTTACATATCGTAAGCACCAATAAGGAATTGTCTTCTTGTTTTAGGAAAAGTGGTATTGACTTGAAATGAGTGACCTCTCAACTCTAAAATTCTGGGTCTCTGACTTTTTTTAAACCATGAGAGGACTATTTATTAAGTCAATGCTTCAGGCTTTCTTTTTACCCAGAACAACAGAATAGAAAACAGGATTGCTTTTTTAAAAAGAGAAAAAAATGACCTCTCAGGCTTAATGTTCATATATATCCTTCCTAAAACTAATATCACTAATTCTAGCATATTTTGAAAATGAGAAATAATAAAGGGAAGAAAAAGATCACACATCCCACCACTGAGAATCAAACATTGTTAATAAATTGGTACATTTCTTTCCAGGCTTTTATTTTATTTTGCCAAGTTTTGGTTTATTATTTTGTTTGACATAGTTGTGATCATATCAATTAACAGTTCATATTTAAAAACTAAAACCCACAGAACTAGATGGCGCATGGCACAATGTGCTGAATTATTAAATAAATTATAGCATTTTATTAATGTTTTAGTAGTTGCTTCTTTCATTGGAAACCAAAATTAAGCTTTTATATTAACATTATAACAAAGCATCATTAAAACTATCAGTTTTATTGGCTCCATATCCCATGGAGATTTTATAAGATGTACATATTTTAATCAATCATTCTTTCATTAGACATTTAGGCTATTTCCAAGATTTCAGTGTTCTAAGTAATTTTGCAATGAACGTGCTTGTATACAATGATATTTTCCCCTATAATTTGGATACTTTTCTAGGATCAAGTGTTAGAATTAGAATAAATGGATTAAAGAGTATGAAGTTATTAAAGCTCTTAATATATATTGCCAAATTACTTTTCAAAAAGATTATATCAATTTCTACTCCTACCAGCCATGAGAGTATTTTTTGACTGTTATCAGCACTGAATATTATCACAGAAATCTTTAATTTGATCATTTTTAAAAAGTTGTTCAAATTTGCATCTATGTGATTACCAGTGAAGCTGAATACTTTCCCCTTTTGTCACTTGATTGTATTTATTTGGGGGATCTAAGACTGAACTGACATTAGGTCAAAATCAATACCTCAGGTCATCTATATAGAGAGCAGCATTGAAGGCTTCTGGGATACTACTAATTGCTGCATCACTGCTCCATATGAAAATTAAAATGAACACTTTGACCACAAATGTACGATAAGAATCCTTCTCAGAGTTCATACCATATTTTGAAAGCACTCAGGTCCAGGTGCCCCAGGCTTGCGGTCATTGCCCTAGAACCTGTCATAGTTTGCTAGGCTTCCCCTTCCATAAGAGTCATCTCTGTCCATTTTTAAATAGGTATATTTCTTGCTAGACTCTATGTTCCACAAAACCCAGAACATAGTCTTGTTCACCACGGTGTCCCCAGTGCACATTGCACAACCTGGGAGAAAGCACCAACTTCCTCTACTCATCAGACTTGGTGTCATGTGAAAGAAGTCAGTCTGCAATAAGACAAAAGAGAATCTCCAGAGAGGCTAATGTCCCGAGTTCTGTCTCCTCCACTGACATACTCTACAATAACTGCTATGAAGTGTTTACTACTCAAGAGTACTTTCATCCTTCTTGAAGGAGGTATTTGGGCACATTGAATGCTTGCCTCTATTTGTCTGTAAATTTAACTTAACCTTCCTAATCATTGGGCACAAAGCAATCATCTCTATGTTGCTGCTCAGGACATGAGCTAATTAGCAAAGAGAAATTCCTCCTGCCTCTGTGTGCTATGAATAGAAGACTTTCATTTGACTTCCTGAGTTTTGTTCAATTGACTTCCTTAGTTTGTATCCTAACTTCATGAAAATTCCTATACAACACACGTTTTTGAGCTCAGATTTATGTAGGATATATTACTTGGGGAAAATTAATTGTAGCAAAGGGTCTATTTCCAGTTTCAATAAATACTGTCTCAGTCTGTGCTTTTCTAGTGGGCTGCTCATAAAATTACTTCTTGGAAAAATATATTCTATCAAACTATTCATATGTCTCAATAATTCAACTAACATTTACTCAGCTTTTGTGCATGTCTTTCACTGCTAGTTGCTGTCACATGCTGTTCTATTCAATTATTACAGAAACCATATTAGGTAAATATTATTTTTCCCACTTATTTTAGATGTGGTTAAATGATTTACCCAACCTCATCTAGCCATATAGTATCCAAGACAGAACATAAACCTAGATATCTCAGTCCCTATCCCGGTGATTTTTTTTTTTCTTTAACGAGGCATGATTTATACCCATGTACCTTTGTAAAGAGGTACCTCTCCACTGTTTGTCATTGCATACTGTGTACATTACAGAATATCAATCCTAGTGTTCATCATGCTTAAATTATTGAATTGCTTGCCTACTCCCCCTCTGTAGGCTGTAAGTCCATAGAGGGCAGAAATCATGTTGTATTTGATGTTGTATTCTCAGAGCCAAACAGACTCCCTAGAATTAATGAGCGTTTGATAATATTTTTAATTAATGCATAATTAAATTAATAAAGTGCTAAACAAATGAAGATCTTAATAATTGGGTAATATGCTTCTGTGTTTTGCAAATCGGAAGTTCTAAAAACTAGTAGTTCACTTGTCTTCATCAATATAAAATTTATTTTAAATTGAATGTTTATTAATTAAAGCACCTCTCCAACCTGTTATCCTATTTAGATTTTGCTAATTCCAATCTCCAACAAGTTGTAGAAAATTGCTTAGAAGTACCTCACTGTTGTTTTTACTTTTTCTTTTTTATTGCTTTACGTGAACTATCACCAAAACCAACTGATTCACCTCCATATAGAACAAAGGACAGGCAATAGAATTATCCAGCATTTCCTCCCTCAATCTTTCCCTCCTATCCCATTCTTAAACTGGAAAGAAATTTTAAAACTTCACTGTCTCTTCGAATTCTCAGCTAGATCCCCCTGGATAATATCACATCCAAGTGACTTCACAGCACCTACTAAAATGCCTCCAGTGACATGGAACTCTCTTCCTCTTGATGGAGCTCGTTCCATTTTTAGTCTTCTCAAACTAAAAACTGGGAAGGAATGGAACAAAGTAACAGGCAGAAGTGTGAGTTGGTACAAACTTTAGCAATATAACTCATGAAATTTTAACATGTGCATACATCTAGGATTACCAAGTAATTCTAAAAATCTACCAGGAAATTAGCAGAAACATATACCATGATGCATAAGCCAGGATGTTCTTTGCAGTGTTATTTATAATTATAAAAAGGAAAGAAAACTGAAAAACACCTAATTGCTCAACTATACAAAATTGTTGTAATAATAATGGTTTGTGTATATGAGTATAATGAAGTCATTTTTAAATGATGCTTTTAATAATACCTGATGAAATGAGGAAATATTCATAGTATATTGATAAGTGAAAAAGTTGTTATACAACAGTATAACAATAGCTGCATAACAAAAATATTTTTTTAATTTATATTGGCATGCACAGAAAAAATCTGGAAACAGAAAATGTTAACAGTTATTTCTGAGAAGGGGGATCATGAGTAGTATATTTCTTTATACTTTACTCTTTTATTACAGACTTTCTAAAATAAGTTATTACTTTTATTATAAGAGATAAGGTAAGTTACTGTAGATTCTTCCTTGAATCAAACTAAAATTTCTCTTTTTTTTCAAAAATAACTTTAGCATATTTTACTTGAGAAGATGTAAAAGAAAAGAACCTTTTCTACTCATAAAGTCCTTTAAACATCTGAAGCAACACGATGTCCCTCTTCCTGCCCCTCACCTTCTGTTACCAGTTGAACATCTCTGGTGTCTCCAAGTTTGGCCCTCCTACCATATGTTCTCTGCACAGCAGCTATAGTGATATTATGAAATAGATCTACCATTCTCTGCTCAAAACCATCCGATGGCCTCCCATTACACTTAAAACAAAAGCAATGCCCACCTCAGGGCCCATAAGGCTCTCTCTCCAATCCTGCTTCCTACCATTGTTAATTTCTCATTCTACTTTAGCTTCAAAGTTTTCTTCCTCCTGCGTTCCTACCTGTCTTAGTTTATTTGGGTTGCTTAACAAAATAGCATAGGTTGGGTGGCTTATAACCAAAGAAATGTATTGCTCACAGTTCTGGAGACTGGGAAATCCAAGATCAAGGCACCAACAGATTCAGTGTCTGATGGAAGACAGTTCCTGGTTCACAGACAGCTATCTTCTTACTGTGACTCAGTAGTAAAAGGGGTAAGGAAGCTCTCTGGGGTCTCTTTTATAAAGACTCAGTCTCATTCATAAGAGCTCAACCTCATAACCTAATTACCTCCCAAAGGCCCCATTACCAAGTGCTATCACATTGGTGATTAGGTTTCAAAATAAGAATTTGAGGGAGACTTTCAGTCTACAGCACCATCATAGGATACTTCTATTTGCAATTCTCCTTGCCTAGAACATACCCTGCCCCCAGATATTCCATGGATCATTGCCTACTCAATATCACCTCTCTAGATGGTCTTTCCAGAACACTCCCTCAAAACCAATACCCCTATCATTCTCAGTCCCCTTACTCTACTTATTTTTCTTCCTAGCATTTACCACTACATAACAGTTCCTTCTTGATTTGTCTAATTGTTTATGGTCTGTCACCCCAAACAGAATGTAAACTCCATAAAGACTAGGACTTTTCCAGTTTTTTCTCAGTGCTATAACCCCCATTGCCTAGAGAAGATACAGATTAGAGGTTCGACATATATGTTTAAATTAACGAAGGCAGTAGTTTCAGGTTTCCTCACCCAGCCACTGGAATTCCAAGCTCCCCACTCTGAAATCAAAGTGATGCCCAGGAAAGCCGCCATGCTCCAAGTCTGATCTGGCCAAAAAGAGCAGTGTGTTCCTCCCCCCTTCTTTCCCCATGCAGCTGTCTAATATGCCATCTAAATTCAAATGATATCCCTAACAGCCACATCACACTTCTCACTCACACAGAGCATCTAATGAGCACACTGCTGTGAAGCAGGTATGAACCACAGCTCCCAATTAATATTTATTCACTCTAGCAATGAATAAAGAGGCCTGGAAATATATATATTATTTTAAGGGGAAATTTACACACAGAGAGATCTTTTCTTTTTAGAAAATTATGTGAAAGACATTCTCTCTAAGGTCAAAAACATTTGAAAAGAAAGGGTGAGAAAGAGAGTAGAATTAAATAATACCTGAGGCTAGTAGAAGATTCAACCTGGCCCCACTGACAGATTAAACAATGAACAATTTGTTTGTGTACCATCTTGGCAAAAATACACATTTAAGGAAGGTATGACTCAGAAAACAAGGAACAGAACATGCAACAGTTATTCAGGCAGATCTACCTCAGGTAGGCAGATGAGCATCCAAGTTGCTAGAATTTTGTCAATGTGGAACAAACAGGTATACGAGGATAAGGCCACTATATAAAAGAAAATATGCACTAATTAGATGACAAGTTAAGATAGGTTATCTCCTTTACAAGTGTCCCTGAGTCCCTGGGTAAGCTCTCAAAGAGGGTAAAAACGCCGGTGATGGTATCTATGTCTCTGTCTTTCAAGCGATCTTAAAATATCTCCATTTAAGAAAAATGAATCAGATGCCAAAGTAATGCAAACATGAAAATGTATTCATTTTGCAAAAACTTCTGAGATTACACCATAAAAAATGGAACTGTTAACCACTATTACTAGTGGGATTCTTTGTGAGGAATCTTTGTTTTGATCAAAATGGTGCTGCCTTTTTCCCAAAGTCTACAACTGCATTCAAGATTACAGTGCTAATCTGGCTCTGTTAAAAACCATGTGAAAGAAAAACCAAGTTTGGGGAGAAAAGCAGGATTGAAACATGGATAAAGGAGAGACTTTTATTTTTACTCCATTAACTTTGAAAAAATTTTTAATTTTTTAATTTTGATAAAATACACATAAAAAAATTAACATCTTGTCCATTTTTAAGTGCACAGTTGAGTAGTGTTAAGCATATTCTCATTGTACAAAAAAAATCTCCAGAACTCTTTTCATCTTGGAAAACTAAAACTCCACACCCTTTAAACAACTACTCCATTAGCTTTTGTATGGCTAGAGTTTTTAACAATTAGAATATACATTTTATCATAAAAAATACAAAAAGAAAATGTATTCACAGGGTGAAAGAAAATGACATTTAATTCATGTCTGTATGGAAAAGTCTACTGTGAAATAAATACTTTAAAAGAATTGGTCAAAAATTTTAGAAGACAAAAAAATTAACAAAAAAAAATTGGTTTCATAAATATATTTACTAAGGGAAAGTTATCCAGATGACTAACAAATATTTGAACTACAGATTTATAGGCAGAATAAACACTAAGCAGTTGTTTCATTCTTCAAAATGCAATGCCAAGTCCATCTCCCTGTTGCTCACTAGCAATTTCCATTGACTACAATTACTCACAGACAGATATTTGAATAAAAGCCTATTACTAGTAGTAACTTGAGCTCTGGAGCCAAATGCAGCAGAACCACGTTTAAAAATCTTGCAGCCTGCACACATTGCCTCTGAAAGGACACCTAAATATCAGAGCACTCAGTTGTCTTATCCTTCCGAGGAACTTGGCTTGGGAGCCTAAGGACTAGCGATGGGCCTGGGTTCAAATACCTATCTATGGGTTTTCCCTTAATATCCAATTTGCCTATAATTTTCTCAAACACTGAAAAGTCATTTTTTATTACATCATCTCTGTAAACTCTCTATTCACAGTGACATCACTTTGTTAGGGTGGAGGAGGAAGTAGAATAACTAAATATATTGCTAGAATTTAGCCATTTTCTTACCTATTCACATGTCATTTTGGTACTTAAACTCATGAATAGGTCCATGTTATTGATGAAATTCATTTTTCACTGCCCCGTTCCTGTCACTTGAAAAGAGCACTTGGATAATAAAACTGCATTTCTTCTGTGACTGAAAGATGGGGGAGAATGGGTGAGGT
>NW_006438088.1:7395264-7411255 GCF_000325575.1 Pteropus alecto
TTTCAATCTAATTAACAATTTCTCCTTGCAAATTTAAAAGATAACATTTTGTTAAACTTCATGAGAACCTCGCACTCAGTTAATTCTAGAAACTCTTAGTTTAACTTGCAATCAACAAAAATAAAATAAAAATAATATGTCATATTTGTATAGGGCTTTAGGATTTTCATAGTGCTTTCATAAACATTGTATCACTTTGATCTTCAGCACAGTTCAAGGTGGTGGATATTGTTATTTCTATCTTACATATGAAGGAATTAAGATACAGACTATTTGAGTAAATTGTCTCCTAATTATACAGTAAGCGTGTGTGAAGACAGGACTTAAGCCCAGGTCTTCCAGAAACAATTCTATCCATACTAGTCTTTCTTGTAGGTCTGTGTATTAAATGTTCATTTTTGGCAAATACTAACACTGGTTTTAATCAGTTGGAAAAAATATAGAGATTTTTCTCGCTTGGGCTAAATCAGCCATTTGTATGCAAACATTAGATTTACAAAACGATTGGTGTATATTAAAGAAGTTATTATCTCATCAATACTTCCTATCTGTTTTCACTAATATAGGTTGTCTACACATGTCTGATTTATGTAGATGTCATGATTTTATAATCTCTGTACATTTGACTTTAGTTTGAAATGTCAAAGTTTTGATATTTTAGGTTTTACACTTCATGCATTTCTCCCTGTGTGCAATGGTTTCTGCCAAGCACCAAATTTAGCAGCTTCTCAGAGCTTTTTCTAGCCTGCCCCAAACAAGAAGCACTAGAAATTACTGAAGACAAGTTGGCCTTGTGAGATTTCCAAACTAGTTTCTAAACCAAAGAAATGGAGTGAGATAAATTTAGAACACTTGAGAGCTTTGAAAGTCTATTTGGATAAATTTCAGTTACTGCCAATGTAAAAGCATGTCCTAGAAACAAAAAAGGTGATCAAAGTCTCACCTCTGAATAACATTCATCTCTCATAAAATGTACACAATCACACTCTGCTTTGTTGGAAAATGATAACACATTCTTTTTTCAGAAATAAAAACACATTTAGATGGGTTGGGAAGAGAGATTTTTGGTTGATTTTGATGTCATTGTTACAGTTTTTGTTATATGATGGTTTTTGGGTTTTTTTTTTTCCGAACAATTTATATTATTCTGGGGTTTTACCTATATCCACAGTCAGATCAAATTTTTTAAATTATGTTTATGATGGTAACTGTTTTGTGGATTACAAATTGAATAAAGAATGTACTACACTTAATCATTTATGGTTGTGAATTTATTAAAAGGTGATCAATAAAGCACTATATCTGTGGCCCATCAATCAAAGGTAGGAAATGTTTTCATTGAAGTAAACTGTTTATAGAATACCAGAAATGCCATGGGTTTTTCTGGAAAGCAAAATGTCAATATGCTGAGTTTATGCCTTTTGACTCAATAACAAATTCTAGGAATCTCTCATAATACATTAGTCCTAAATACAGGAAATAACAGACTCCAAAGATGTTCATCACTGGCATTACTTACAATAGTGACAAGTTGCAAACAGCTAAATTATTCAACAACAGAGAATTATTTAAGTAAATGTGGCATATTTATAACATTGAAATATTATTATGTAGCAATTAAATATTATGAAGGTTTTAAAAGTTGTAAGGATATACTTTAAAGTCAGACAGACTGGTATTTGAATACTAATTCAAACACTTTATTTAGCTTTATAAAAGTAATCTCAGCTTTCTAATTTTTAATGCTTATAAAGACATAGTCATTTAGAAATAATATACATTACAGGTAGTACAAAGTCTAACACCCTGCAAGCACTCAATAAACTGTATTAAGGGAGAAAGAAGAGTATGCAAGATCATTTACATATTACAATCTGCTTATGTAAAAATGCATATGGATATAGAAAAAAGACAGCAAGGATATATTAAAATATCAAAAGGAAATAGAGATTGTCCCCAGAAAGAACGCCTGTAAGTTTACACGTGTGTGCATAGTGTATGTGTGTGTGTTTTTCTGTATTTTTTCAGATTTTCCCTAAATAGTATTTCTTTTATAATATGAGTAAAGAGATGCTAGAACTATTTTAAGAAACATACTTATTCAACGATTTGGGCTTTAAATTTAGTACAAAGAATATATTTTAAAATTTTTCAACTTCAGATAATTTCCCTTCCTACTCTAACTATACTTTTCTTACAGAGTATTTTCTCAAATGCTAATTTATTCTTCTGTACCTTTCCCTCCATTCTCTTTATGGCAACCCCCTGCTCATCCTTAAAAGCCAGCTAAAATGTCATCTCCTCTTTGAAGCAATTTTTAACTTCTCTAAGCAATATTAGTCCTTTCTGCCTCTGTCCTCCAGAATATTCTGCTTGGTATACAACTAATGCAGGGCATCTTCACATGTTAGACATCTATTAACATTTTACTCTCTATATGTATGCCATACTATTAAATCCTCACAGAAGCCCTATGAAACAGATACTGTCATTGTCCCCCATTTAAAACATGAAGAACTGACATTCAAAAAGAGTGTGAATATTCTGATTTCAAATCCCATGCTTTTAACCACAGCACTATAGGTTCTTAATTATTCTTATACCCTTAAGCTTGATATTTTGGCACCTAGAAGAGATCAGTGGCATCTCCAAAACCAGACATAGTCTATTTCAGGTATATTGCTAATTTTCTTCAATAGGATTTGATCTGTATACATTCCATCATCTCTAACCATTAAAACCTTGATATCTCTTTATTATGTTCTTAAATATTTCTTTTTGATATCCTTCATGCTCTGTGCTAGGTGTTAGGTACTGGGGATACAATAAAGAGAAACAGTAGCCAAGGTGCTGGTGCTTAAGGAGATGACAGTCTATCTGTGAGACAGACATTAATTAGAGTCACACAAATTCATAATTACACATGTGACGAGTGTTACAAAGGATGCACATGTAAATATGAGATTGTTTGTCACTGAGAAGGCAGATGGATACATTTGGAGTTCAGTAAAATTAATCTGGCCTAGAAATATTAATTGAGGAATGATCAACATTCAAATGTGTTTAACGCATTAAATTAATGAGATCTCCACAGAAATGAGTGTAGGTAAAGAAGAAGGAAAATCCAAGATCTGAAGCCTGCAGCAGTTTAACATCTAGTTCATCAGGGAGACGAAGTAGAATCAACAAAAAGACTGAGAGACCCATGAAGTCAAGTGAAAGTAGGAGAGTGAATTCTGGTAACTAAGTGAAGTAAGTTTTCAACCAAAAAAGAACAAGTGATCAAGTGGGTCAAAGCAAGTTTTCACTCAAGAAGAATGAGCGATCAAGTAGGCCAAACACTGGTGATAGGTCCAGTGAGATAGGGATTGAAAATTGACTACTTCATTTCACAACATGGCAATCATTGATGATTTTCACCATTTCAATAGAATGATGGGGACAAAGTCCTGATTGAACTGAGTTCAAGAATGAATTAAAAAAAAAAAAAAGATGAACTGGTCTTGTGAATGTAGAGAACACTTTTGAGTAATTTGACTGTAAAAGGAAATAAAAAACAGAGTAGTGGCCTTGGCAGGGAAATGGGAGGGAAAGAAAAGATTTTTTTTCTAAGGTTGGAAAAAAGAGTAGCATATTTTTATGCTGATAGGAATAACCTATTAGATCACTTGACATAGACAATGTGAGACAGAGAAAGGAGATATGTTGGAGTGATGTCTTTGGCTAGTCAAGAGGGGATGGAATGGATCAAGCACAGAAGATAAGGAATGGCCTTTGATTGGAGCACAGATGGGCCATCCATATCAACAGACAGGAAGGGAGAGAAAATATGCATAAACACACTAGGTGGTTAGGTGGAATGACAGAGCTTGTAAAAGTTTTCTTCTGATTGCTACTAGCTTTTCATTAAAATAAAAAGCAGAACCATCAAACAAGAGTGAAGGCTTAAAGATAATAAAGAATTCATAAAGTAGTTTTCAGGAGACAGAGTAGATGTACCAGGAAAATATATCATGACTGCCTGGCAAAACAGAGGGATCACTTGAAGTTATTAGATGTGAATTTAAAATAAGATGATTGGGGCTTTTTACAAGCCTGTAAAAGGGCCAGAGCAGAGTTGACAAAAAAGTTCAATGGCAACAGGATTAATTTTACCAGAAGAATATAAGAAAGGAAGAAAGAGGCAAAGAGAGTGGTGAAAAGAGAAAAGTGAGAATATAAGAAAGTAATAGATGCTGAAAAAGAATGGATTACAGGTTTTGGCAGTACTAATGAAGTAATAATATTAGAGGAAGTGAGAAGAAAGATAGGAAATGAGAGGATGCTTGAAATGGTGATTATGAAAGGGTTAAAGATATTTCTATGACAAGGTATAGTGTATGACCATGGAGATCAGTTATTGAAGTTGGAAGGTGAACAAAGAACTGAAATCCAGGAATTAGAGGATCATCTATGTGGTACTGAAATCACAAGGAATTATGATGGTAGCAGTGCTAGAGAGCTAAAACTTCTCATATGAAAGAGCATCGAAGAAAATGTGAAAGTGAACAGGGGTTCTGTGGATGATTGTAATAAGAAAAGGCAGCAGGTAGGATGGTCAAACAACTTGAGATTCAAAGATGGGATTTTAGAGAGGAGGGGGACAATAATATCTTGAAAGTTGAAGGAAGGAGCAAGAAGAACACCTATCCCACCCACTGAGTCCCTTGGTGCAAAGGTGTGGTAAAGAAAAGAGCTATCTCCTGAGAAGGTTGTAAAAAAATCATTATCCTCAGGAATTATGGTCCTTGCTTTCAAGTGCTAGCTCGATTGTGTATCTCAAGTTGAATTGGAGACTGATAATCAACTGAGCTAAAAAGGCACCCTCTTCTCAATTCTGAAAAAGAAAAAAGAAATTGCAACAAATTGTAGTTGAGAAGCACTCCAAAATTCTGAGTGAATATCCTGGTGTGCTGATAAGCCACAATATATCATAGATAGAAAACATAATGACAAGCCAAAGAATGTTAACAATCATTCATTAAACCAGTCAGAGACTATAAGCATTCTTTTCAGGAGATAACTCAAGGAAAGAAATGGGAGAAAAAACATGAATATCTCCAGTATTAATAAAATATCAACAGTGAAAGCCAGATTAATGGTTCAGGATCTGGCTGGCAGGATCCTAGGCTCCTAAAAGTCAGGATAATACTCAGAAAGAAGACAATTCTTTGGCTGTAGTAATTCCTTTATTTTTCTCAATTCTAATTACTCATTTCTATGCCAAAGAGAAAGAGCTATGTAATATTATAGACCAGAGAACTACAACAGAAATTTCAATGATGGAAATGTTTTATAGCTATACCATTCAATATGGTAGCCACTGATCGCATGTGGATATTGAGCCCTTGAAATATGGCTAATGTGACAGATAAATTGAATTTAAATTTTAATTAACATAGATTTAAAAACACAGATGACTTTGTTTCTGGTCCTACATGTAAAAATCTTCAATCACTACTCTTAATACTCCTAACACAAGTAAAAAAGCTAAACAAACAGAAAAATCAACAACTCTTCTTAGATCCATAAGAGAAGTGAGGTTGCAGACCTAACTGCTATTTCCAAAATTGGAGAGACTTACAGGTAGATAGAGAATCACAACTTACTGGAGCAGAGACAGTAGCCACAACCTCTGCAGAATCAGTACCAGGGTAGGAAAACTTACCTATAATTAACGAATTGCTGGAGGCTCAGTGTGAACAAGTCTGAGAGAGAAAAATTCCAGATGAACCCAACCGGGAGTCGGGGGGAATGGGGTACACCTGTAAGTTTTACCTCTTGGAGCTCTACTAGGTTCGCACAGTGCATATACTGGAAAGAAATCCCCTCATGCTTCATTAGGTGATCTTGTCACTATGTGAACACCACAGTGTGCACTTACACAAACCTAGGTGGTATATAGCCTACTACATACCTAGACTACATGATATAGCCCATTGCTCTGGAGGAGAGGAATTATTTCCCCTTAACCCTTCTAGGTTTTTGGATGAGACATTCTATAATAAAAGGCAGATTAATAAGAGCAAAACGAAAGTTTAACAACATGTATATCTTATATATACATAAGAGGGACCTAGGAGAACTGAGTTAACTTGTAAACACAGATGAAGTCAAGACCTTAAACTCCATCTTAAGCTGAACACAACAGATGTTGGGACTCAGTTATGGGAGGTTACCAGGAAATGTACAGTACATAAGGATAAAGTTGTTTTTCAGACTTAACTCATTGTCCTCTGCATTAATAAGAGTTTCTAGAGATAAAGTCATCCCTCCTTTCTTGGTACATCAAGGAAGACACCCTTATAAATGGAGATTTCCCATGCAATTTCCTTTTACAAAGGGTAACTTCTACCTAGTTTACAGAGTTTCTCCCATTTCTTGTTTCTTAAAATTAACTAGCTTAAAGTAATATTTGTGCCAAATAGACATATTTGGGGATGAGAAATTCTGTTTCCTAGGAGTTCCAATCAAAATGTTGGAGTAGGTAAACACTGTGCTAATCTCCTCTACAACCACATCAAAATCACAACTAAACTACAGAGTAATCATCATTGGGAATCATCTGAAGTCCAGCTGAACAGAAGCCCTATAACTAAGGATATACAGAAGAAGCCACTTCAAGACTGGAAGGAGGGCAGAGACAGGGCATGGGCTGGTCCCATGAGCAGTCATTTAAAATTGGGAGGAATATCTTGGCTGTGGAGGTCCCCCCTGAAGAGTAAGGGGTCTCAGCCCCACACCACACTCCCCAGCCCAGAGCTCCAGTGCCAGGGAGAGAAGTCTCCATAACTTCTGGTTGTGAAAACCAGCAGGGATGGGCTGAGTGAGACAGAGGATAACTGGAGTCCCAGGCACTCCTCATAAAGGACCCATGCATGAACTTACTCACTGATGGATTTACTTGCTCTGAACTCCAGCTCTGTGGCAGCAACCTGAAAAGTGCTAGGAACATACAGAGAGGAACTGAATTGTCTGGCTTCAGGGCAAGGGCCGGAGGAGCAGCTTCCTCCAGAAAAAAAGTGCTGGCAGAAACTAGTGTTCTTTGTTGAGCCCTTCCCTCACCCAGCATTCAGACGCAGGTGACCAGCATATCTGAGTTTTCATCAACCTGGGTGACACCATTTGCCCTGCCCTGGTGATTCCTTGAGACCCTGCCCCAGTCAAATTGTGGGCCTACCAAGCTGCTTCTGGTGGCTTTTCCATATAAATGGCCTGTCTTAGCTTATGCTTTGGACTTTCCTAAAATCTCTCAAAGTTCACAGATCCCAAACAAGCAACATCTGGTCTCAGCATGCCCTATACCTCTTGCTAAGCAACTTTAAGCCCAGTACTAAAGGCAGCCGGCCTTATTTTGTAACTTAGCCTCTCCCAGGTGCCTCTAAGCCCAGCACTAGTGGCAACCACCTGCAGATCACTTTGTAATTCATACCAAGTGGCCCTGGGCAAGTCACAGGCAGCAGCTAATCTTGGCCTACACCTGAGCCACTCACAAGAGGCCCCATAACCAACATACCCAGTGGCCAGCTTCAGACTACACCAGATCACCTCCACAAAGACACACCAAAGGGCAGACTGGGCAGGCACCAGAGCCCTGCTAAAGCAAATCCTGCTCCACAGAGTCACCCTTTGAACAACAGCTCCTCCACTATAGTCACAGACAGTCCTCACAACCAATGGGCCTGAGGGTCAATCTGTCTAATTGACATGCCAACAACAACTAAGGCTCAACTACAGCAGGAGGGCACACACAACCCACACAAGAGATACACATAGAGAACCTGGCTCAGATGACCAGGTGATGTGCCTCTGGGCCCTACAGGATATCTACTACATAAGGCCATTCTACCAAGACCAGGAGACATAATATATAGAAACAAATACAGGGAGGCCGCCAAAGTGAGGAGACAAAGAAATACATTAGAGGAAATTGACAATAGATTAGATGAAGCAGAGGACTGACTCAGAATTTTGGAAGATAAGGTAGTAGAAAACACCCAATCAGAACAAAGAATCCGAAAAAATGAGAGTAGTTTGAGGGGCCTCTGGGATTACATCAAGCATACATTGTGGTATCAGAAAGAGACAAGAGAGAACAAGAAATTGAAAACCTATTTGAAGAAATGACAAAAAACTTCCCTAACCTGGTGAAGGAAATAGACATACAAGCCCAGGAACCACAGAGAGTCCAAAACAAGATGAACCTGAAGGGACCCATGGAAGACATATCATCATTAAAACGTCAAAGGTTAAAGACAAAGAGAAAATCTTAGAAGCAGCAAGAGAAAGGCTGTTAGCTACAAGGAAGCTCTTATAACCTAGATGAAATAAATCAATTACTTGAGAGACACAATCTACTAAAACTCACATAAGAAATAGGCATTCTGATTATAGGATTATAACTATTAAAATAATTGAATTAATAATTAATAATTTTTCAAAACAGGAACCACCAGGCTCAGATAAGTTCAATGGTAAATTGTACCAAACACTTAAGAAAAAAATTTTACCAGTTCTCTTTTAGAAAATAGAAACAGAAGGAATACTTTGTAACTCATCCTAGAGGCCAGAGTTACCCTTATGCCAAAATCAGACAAAAACATTACAAGAAAAAGAAACTACAAACCAATATATCTGATGAACATAGATGCTAAAATCCTCATCAAAGTATTAGCAAATCAAATTCAATAATGTATAAAAAGAATTATGTGCCACAACCAAGTGGAACTTATCTCAGATATGCAAGCCTGGTTCAACATTTGAGAATAAATTAATGTAATTTATCACATCAATGGATTAAAGAAGAAAAATCATGTGGTCATATTAATAGATGCAGAAAAATCATTTGACAAAATCCTACATTCATTCATGATAAAAACTTGCAGTAAACTAGAAATAGAGACTTCTTCAACTTGATAAAAAATATCTACCAAAACCCTACAACTAGCATTAAATTTAATGATGAGAAACTCAAAGCTTTCCCACTAAGATTAGGAACAAGGGAAGGATGTTCCTTCCTATCACTAAAGACTTAGTTAATGCAATAAAACAAGAAAAGGAAATAAATGGCATACAGATTAGAAAGGAAGATATTAAACTGTCTTTCTTCACTGGAGACTGATTCTTCTATGTAGAAAATCCATAAGAATTGACAAAAAAAATATTTCTTGGAACTGATAAACAATTATAGCAAGGTTGTAGGCTACAAGGTTAACATACAAAAGGCAATTGCTTTTGTATATACCAGCAATTTGAAATTTAAAACACAATAGCATTTACATTTACATTCTAAAAAATGAATTATGTAAGTATAAATCTAACAAAATATGTATAAGATCTATGGGAGGAGAATTATAAAACTCTGATGAAAAAATTTAAAGAATTAAATAAATGGAAAGATATTCCATGTTCATGGATAGGAAGACTCAATATTGCCAAGATTCAGTTCTTTGCATTTTGATCTATAGAGTCAATGCAATTTCAATTAAAATTTCAGTAACTTATTTGTTAATATTGACAAACTGATTCTAAAGTTTATATGAAGAGGAAAAAGACCAATAGCCAATGTAATATTAAAAGAGAACAAAATGGTAGGACTAGCACTACCCAACTTCAAGGCTTACTATAAAACTACAGTAATCAAAACAGTGCTGTACTAGTGAAAGAATCAATATATAGATTAATGGAACAGAATATAGACTCCAGAAATAGATCTATATAAATATAGTAACTGACCTATAGTAACTGATAAAAAAGCAAAGTCAATATAATTGAGAAAAGACAGTCTTTTCAACAAATAGTACTGGAACAAGTGGACACCTACATGCAAAAAAAAAAATGAATCGAGACACAGACTTTATATCTTTCACAAAAATTAACTCAAAATGGACTACAGACTTAAATGTAAAATGTAAATTTATAAATCTCCTAGAAGATAAGAGAGGAGAAAGTCCAGATGACCTTGGGGTTGGCGATAACTTTTTATATACACCACCAAATGCACAATGCATGAAACAAACAATTGATAAGTTAGAGTTTATTAAAATTAAGAATTTCTGCTCTGTGAAAGAAAGACACTGTCAAGAGAATTAAAAGAACAAGGCATAGACTGGGAGAAAACATTTACAAAAGACATATCTGATAAAGGACTGTTAAAAATATACAAAGAAACTTAAAACTCAACCATAAGAAAACAACCGAATTTAAAAATAGGCCAAAGATGTGAACAGGCATCACACCAAAGAAGACATACAGCTCACATCAAAGAAGATATATGAATGACAAATACATGTGTAAAAAAATGCTCCATGTAATATGTCATCAGGAAAATGCAAATTAAAACAACAATGAAATTTCACCACATACCTATTAGAATGGCCAAAATCCAGAACGCCAAATGCTGGAACAATTGGAACTCTCATTCATTGTTAATAGGAATGCAAGAAGGTACAGCCACTTTGTAAGACAGTCTGGCAGTTTCCTGTAAGTCTAAGCACAGTCTTACCATATGATTTAGCAATTATGCTCCTGAAAACTTATATATATACAAAAACCTCCACATGAATGTTTATAACTTAATTCAAAATTGCCAAAACTTAGAAGTAACTAAGATGCCCTTCAGTAGGTGAATGGATAAATAAAGTGTGATACATCCAGACAATGAAAAAATAAATGAGATACCAAGCCATGAAAAGACATGGGTAAAACTCAAATGCCTATTACTGAGTGAAAGAAGCCAATATGAAAAGACAATATACTGCATGATTCTAACTATATGACACTCTGGAAAAGGCAAACTATGAAAACAGTAAAAAGATCAATGGTTACCAGTGGTCAGGAGAGATGGCAGGATAAATAGGCACGTACCAAGGATTTTTAGAATAGTGAATCCATTCTGTGTGATAGCATAATGGTGTATACATGGCATTATTAATTTATCCCAATTTACAGATTATGCAATACCAAGAAAAAACCTTAACGTTATCTATAAACTTTGGATGATAATGTTGTGTTAACCAATGTAGGTTAATCACTTATAACAAATGCACCACTCTAGTGAGGGATGTTGATAATGGGGGAGGCTATGCATGTGTTGGCACAGAAGGAGTATATGGAAAATCTCTGTTCCTCTCAGTTTTGCTATAAACTTAAAATTGCTCTAAAAAATAAAGTCTACTAAAAAAATAGCCTCAGTTTGGCTACTATAATGGACAGTGCATCTCTAGAGCTTTTTAGCACGACAGGATAGAAAGCAGATTGTGAGGAGGGAAATAATCAGAAAATTCTAGGTAGATAAGGGTGACTGTCTTTCAATCTTCCTCCTTATTCAGGTTTATGTTTTAGCCATTTTAGCAGTAGAGCTCCAGGGTTCCAGGGCACTCAGCTCTCAGGAAATTGATTTTATTCCCATGCATCATCCTACAAGAGCTCTACCAAGCACATCTTTATGAAATAGATATGTTTTAAATTTCAACCTAGTTAACAAATCTATGGTATGACCTTATTTTAAAATGTGACCCTGAAACTAAAATAAGTCCAAAATAAATGGAGAAAGTAAATAGTTATGATTTCATAGACAGATTATCTTGTAAACAGATAGATTACTCATATGAGATACTAGAAAAATACTATAATTTGACTAGTAGCAGTGGAATGTCATTTTTTAATGATGAAAATTGAAAACACAGTACATATATTTAATGAGAGTTTATTTGATTTTCCTTTTGCATAAATGGATTTTATGTACTGAAAAAGTAGCTAATTTTGATAGATATGACTGGAATTGGTTTTAGAACTGATAGCTATTAGAGCCAGCTTTCTCATTCTAATTTCTTTTCTGAAGCTGCCAATTGAAGATGACATCAATATTTATGTGAACTGGGAAAAAGAACCAAGACACAAGGTACATAAAACTGATTAATGTAAACTGTAGAGGAAAACCTTAAAATCAAATCTAATGATCCATCAAAGAACAGTTACTCTTCTTAACATTGTGAATGATGTCAATTTAAAGTAACTATTTAAATCACATGCGATACTAGAGGATAGCAACTATGTTGCTCTCAAGAAATAAAATATAAAGCTTATTAAAATCAAAAAGCAAAAGAATGGGAGTGATCTCTTAGAACAAAACTGGCATCATTCCCCAATTAACTGAATATCTTAGAGAGGACCGTATGCCTGTGTGCCATATTTAAATTATCTTTACTTATAAAATCACTACATACCACAATTCAAAATGCAGCTGAGAAATCACCCTGTTTGACGTACAGATGATAACCTAATTCCAACTATTTTTATCTACTTTGTAATTCAAGTGATGCATGCTGTATATTATTTCCCTAAGAGTCAAAATTATATTTAGAATTAAAATTGGTTTTATGTAGTTCAAGTTATTGCACCCAAAAGAAATGAGTCACGCTCCAGAAGTACACAGATTTGGGAGGCAAATACAGAAGCATTAACTGCTCAGTGAGAGCTTGCTCAGTCCCTTAGCTCTCAGAATAAGCTTTAAAAGTACTACATAGTTAATGTGAGTTGTAATAACAAGGTCGCTTCTGTTCCTTTTCAAAGGTGCTACTGGGCTTTGTGTCTTCTACCTTAAGGCCATGGAACAGAATCAAGCTTGGAGAAAGTTTCAAACAGCATTGTATTGTGCCCCATATTGCACCTCATATGTGAAGATAATGGTACTGACTACCTTCCAAGTAGAGTTTTAAGTTATTTTTCCTTGCAGTAGAAGTGGGCATTCAATGGTCCTTACACCTATTTTTTTCTCTGTTACCTTACAACCATGATGTAAAAGCCATTTCAAAAGACAGGGAGGGGTGGAGGGAATAGAGACTGTCTGGCTCAACCAGATTGTTTACCCTTGATGCAGGCCTCATTATCACATAGTTCTAACCAACTAGACTACCAGACATCAACCCGCCTGCAGTGATATATGTATCTTTCACAAGGTTCACTTTTCACTGTCACAGTTATACTTAGAGAATAGAAAACAAGAGAATTAACATTCATCAAGCACCTGCTCTTTGCTGTACATTGTCTTCATTTCTTTTTATAGGTCTCATTTAATCCTCACAAAAGTCTAGTAAGGGATGGCCACTTCACAAATATGAAAATAAATGCCTGAGGAACGAAGAATGTTTTCCAAGATTTCATAACATAAGAAAAGCAGCTAGGACTGGAACATGGGTTAGTAAGACCAAGGAGCCCCAGTCTCTCATCTACAGCTTCTGATATATCTCCTAACCACTCCCATTGTCTTTTTCTCTGCATTACTTGGGAAAGAGGAAAAATATATCACCAGAAGTGAGACCTCTCATGCTCTTTTTTGGGAACAAATTTTTATGAAAACTGTATCAAGAGCTTTGAAAACCAAAAGGGTCCCCTAAAATCAAATACTATTTTGAGAATTCAAAAAACAAAACTAATTTCTTACTCTAGTTCCAAAATGTCTTTATATCCAGATATGTCACAATCCTAGATAAGATGCCCCAATATTTGATCATTAAAGTCAAATAGTACAAGAAAATGTTTAACTGTTGCCAATTGATGAGAACAACAACAACAACAACAAAAAGTAGAAAAGCATACTCAGGCAAAGTTATATTCAAGATCATAAAAGAAAAAGTCAAAAAAGATTTATCTCTAAAAAGCAGCACTCAAACCTTATCAGTCTTAAAAACTCTACTTCTAACTGTGACAGGACTCCTTGTCAGAAAAATTCTCTTGTCTAGAACAGACTGTCTTTCCCCTATCACCACCGAAAGAAAGGACAACATGACAAACAAAAATGTTTGAAGACATCAAGATCGGAGAGGCCAACATTTCAACAAGAAAAGCAATGCACAGAGTGAGCATGATCTTCTCTGCCACTCTTCTTTTTAAAATATTTGCGTATTAGTGAGTAACATGAGGCTGAGAAACCAAGCAGAAAATGACAGCCCAGAAGTCTGAACAAATTCATAAGTCTGTTGAGATCAAATGCTGGTCAAATGTAAGGGATCAAGATTCTAAAGGAAAGAGAACCACATGGAAAGGAGTTCAACATTTCAACATTCTGCACCACATTTTCTATCTTAACATTTAAAAATACTAAGCTACATAAGGTAAGGGTCAGGGACACCAAGCAGAAATCCATAGTGAAGAGACTAAAAAGCTAACTGAAGATTTCTCTAATAGTATCATGCTAGAGAGTAAAAAATTGAAATATAGTACATATCAAGGAGAAGATACCATGAAAAAAAATAATAATAATTTTCATTTGAGATCTATGAAGAAACAGATCTAACAGGGCAAACCAGAACTAGATCAGCACAAAAAGACTAAAACACGACCTAGAATTATCTCAATCCTTGGTAATCTCTAGAATAAAATAAAATTATCTAGACTCAGAATGTCTGGCATTCAATCTGAAATTTCCTGGCATACCAGAAGACCATTCTAAATAGCCAGACTCTAAAATAAAAACACAGACAATAGAAATAATCACATTGCAAATAAACATAAAATTGGAGTTAACTAGATACTGATTTTAAAATAATTGTGGTTACTATATTAAGAAAATAGATAAGAAAATGGAGAATGTACCAAGGAACTGGAATCCATAAAAATAAATCATATTGAAATTTTAGAAGTAAACCAAAAACACTGAAAATAGTTCATCAAATATATTACACAGCATATTAGATACAACATAAATGAGGATTAGTAAACTGGAAGAGAGATCAGTGAGATATATTTGGTAAGAAAAAAAGATTTTAAATGTAAAAAAGAACATACGGGCATATTGAATATGATGAAATGTTCTAACATGTCTGTAACTAGAAACCCAAATACACTAAATTGCATAAAGTATAAATAAACCAAAAAATTACAATTAAAATACAAAGATTATCAGACTAGATTTTATTTAAAACTCAACTTTATGCTACTTACAAGATATACCTTTAATATAAGAACACAAAATACTGAATACAAAAAGTTAAAAAAAAATCTACCATAAACACATTGACCAAAATAGAATTGACATAACCTTATTATTATTAACTACAAATTTATTGACATAAATTTACTATTATGGCAAGAGTTGCTAGAGATAGAGAAGCACATTATGAAAATAAAAATTAAATCCACCAAAAAGATATAATTCTAAAAATGTATGCATATATATTTAAAATGTATAAATATTAACAGTGCCAAGAAAAACAGAAAAATTCACAAAAATTTTTTTGACAATTTATTATGGCTCTTTCAGTACAAGGGAGAACAAAAGACCAAAAAAAAAATTTTTTTTGTAAAGATACAGATTTGAAATACAAATTTGGCTTAATAGACCTATATAAAGTACCGTTTCCAACAATTCCAGAATATACTTTTTTTCAAATCCACATGAAACATTTGCCAAAGTGAACCATATGCTGGGAAAAAAAATTCTCCAAACTTTTTAGAAGATATAAATTATATTGAGTATGTTTACTGGTGAGTAAAATTAAGCTAGAAATCAATAACAAAAGAATTAAAACATTCTCAAATGTTTGGAAATTCACCAGTACCTCTCTAAAATATTTCATCAGCACATATATGTATACCTATATACACAAATAAAGCTTCTGAGGTTGTTTTGAATTAATTTAACTGTTTATCCATATTAACAGTTAGCTGAGTAACATGAATCATAAATGACTTTTGTGAGAATAGTAATATCTTTATAAAGAGAAGGCTTTTATGTTCAATCCTATTATATTTAATTATTAAGGAACTTTATTACATTAGATCCTTACACCAAATTTCTGGTTGTTTTCTACACATCAGAGATGAGTATCAGTAAACAGAAGTATAGAGATTTTAAGTAATTTGCCCAAGATCACAGTCATGAAGTGCTAAAACTAGGATTCAAGTAGCAATGAAAAATCAATCTGTCAGCTTTTATAAGGCAAGTCCCTTG
>NW_006438088.1:7411339-7423186 GCF_000325575.1 Pteropus alecto
CTGAAAAAACGTATCTCTAGATCAATACTCCATAATACCCAGTAACTGAAGGGTTAGAGTTGTTGACCTTTAGATAAGTTAAAAGCAAAAGTATTTACTGGGTTTATATTAAGTACCAAGGCTTGCCTGAGGTCCTGAGAGCTCAAAACTAAATAAGACTCCACCTTTATCCTCGAATAGCTTAGAGAATGTATATAAAAATCAAAGTTCAAATCAGTATGACAGTTTTAAAACATGGAGTCTCCAATTTTCTGACACTTCTCCCATTGAGAAGTGGTGCCTACACCCCTACACTTTGAATCTGGATGGATATATGAACACCTCAGCCATACGAATATGAGGAAAATGAATCTGGATCATAAAAGGCCACGCATCTTCTGCCTAGCTCTCTCAGAATGCTTGCTCTCTTGGAAGGTTTTCTCTTAGAAGCCAGTTATCAGGCTGTGAGAAGTCCAAGCCACATACAGGAAGGTGCTCTTGCTGACAATCTCAGCTGAACACAAGCTTTAAGTCATCCTGACACAGGAGCCAAGCATGTGAGAAAACCACAATGCAAGAGATCCTACAGCCTCGCTATTTCAGCCTTCAGCCATTGAAGTCACCTCTAGACATCTAGGTCTTCTTTGCTGAGACCCCAGGCATTGTGGAGCAGAGCCGTCTTTCCTGTTGTGTCCTGTACAAATTCTTAACCTTCAGGATCTGGGGGCATAATGAAACAGTTGTTTTCTATGCTTCTAAGTGGTTTGTTTATGCCACTAAGGGCAATTGGTTGTGCAACAATAGATAACTGGAAAAGTCAGTTTCCTCAAAGTTCACTTCCCGTTCACCTGCATCTGGAGTACTTGTAGAAATGGCAGATTTCTGGAACCCTCCTCATTACTTTTGAGCAATAGATCTGATTTACTTTTAGGATTCAGAAATTTTGAACATTATCCAACACCTGGGCAATCCTTACATTCAATAAGTTTTAGCACTACTGCCCTAAACCAAACTTGTGATCAGCCACAATAAAGCAGTACAGACATTTATTGATCTCTGAGACTGTCAGCAATTCTCAAACATCAGAGTGCACAAAAATAAAAACATCTCATTCAAATATCAAATATGAAGAGCTAAATCTACAGAGAGTCCTTAGACTTGTAAACAATTTGTACCATAGATTACAGGGCATACAAAAGATGTTTGCACAGCAAGACAAAAAAGAGTGGTTATGTCTTCCCAAGGGATCAGAAAAGTGTTCAGAGAGTGTGTTGGCCATATTGAGTCCTAAAGGATCTGTTATTTGTTCTTCCAGAGAGTAAGTCCCAAAAAGTCTCTTAGTAAAGGAAACAGATTCAGTAGAAGTATGAAATGGCCTGATGCTTGCTACCTGAGTGTACATACTACCAGAGGTGAGGCGAAAGACATCAGAAAAGACTTTCTTTGCCAGGGAATTTGTACTTGTGCCTAAGGGCAATAAGAAGCCTTTAAAGGGTTTTAAATTGGGAGAAACTGTGATCAAATTTGCATTTTTGCAAAAGTTTTGTGGTGACTGTGTGAAAGGAGGAATTAGGCAAAACAACTAGAATCCGATTGTAATAACTCAAACAAGAAAAAAATAAACAAAGAGACTAAGAGTAGAGGTAGAGAGGAAATAGTGAAATGATAACGGGCACAGAGGAAACTCCATAAGACTTAGTCTACGAATGAAGAAGGCCAGACTGGGGTCTATGATGACTTCTAGGTTTGTCACAAATTTTTTTTTAAAAGAGAGGTATCACCCCTTCTTCTAGGGACCTTAAGGTAAATGAACCAGATTAACTCATACTTTTCCAAAAATATGAAAAAGTGTGTCCTTTTAATTAATATTGAGTCTAGTTGTTATTCCACAACCTACCCTTAGATTTTTTTTTTTTTTTTTTTTGAGCATTTTCAACATAGATGAATATGAGGTGTGATTTTTGGAGATTCTTCACCACTAAGTCTAAGGGAGCTCATTTGCTCTGCAGAAAGAATTTGAAATTAGGAAAAGAACTAAATATTCTAACTTTGGATGGCTCCATTTAACCGTTCATCCAGCTGCTGCATTCTTGTGCAAAGTGGGATGCTACTAGAACTCTTATTAAAATTGCACAACAACAAGGAAGAGATGATGAAATACATATCACCCTTGATTGGGCTGTCCACCAGATAGTGAAAGACAGGATATGTGTGATAATAAAATCTTAAATCTGTGAAAGTAATTGCTTCTGACATCTCCAACTATGCAGCAGGCTGCCCAGGCAGTGCTGTTCAGTCACAAATTTTAAGCCTAATGAAGTGAGAAGAACACAGTGTAGATACAAATTAAAACCTACTTACCAAGAACAGTCAGTATTTCTTTTCTTTTTTCTATACTTCCTTGTTTCATGTGAAGGAGAAAATATCTGTTAGGAATAATCACCCTTTTATGTTTTAAGTCAACTCAGTAGACCTGTTATTAACCACAAGAAATGGTCATCCGGTAATTCTAATCTGCTATGAAAACTTTGGCTCCTATAGAACTATTTTCAGATTTTTTTAATGATTCTTGTTAAGCAGGTGAAATACAGCTATGAGGAAAAGGACCTGCTAAAAATAATGGCTAATTGCTTATCCTATTGCTTTGATTTTTTCGATCTTTTTCTCTAGCACATTCAAAATTTTTGAAAGCACCATTTTTCTATAAACCACATTGCGACTGATATTGTGCATCTGAGAGGAGATGAAATTTTAGAATGAAGATTTCTTGTAAGCGAATTGTAATGAAATATGATGTAAATAACTAAGATTGTGAACAGTCTGATGAATTCACTTTCTAAAGATCATGTGTTTTATTTCCGGTGTGAATTGTTTGTGAGTAACCTTGTTAACTTTCAAAAATTAAAATAGAAAGAAAGCCTCCTACGATATATGACTCAACCCATAACCTCGCTCACATTCTTTTATATCACCTCTGAGTAAAATAGAAGTCAAAATGCATCTTCTGTGACATAGAACCTTCAATAAGGAAACAGACATTATTAAACATATAAACAGTAAGAAGTCATCTATCATTCAAAGACCAATTATACTTTGGCAGCTCTAACTTAGACTTCTATGACTCAAATAAGTTTCTCTGGTTTTGAGAAATCATGAAAATCCATAAGAACAATTCTACTTTTGTAAGAGTAAGGGAGTTCTTTAAAAAGATTTTTCAAAATGTGGATGCAACACTATATGTACAGTACCTCTTCAAATACGAATTTGTTATTGTATTTCAAATGAGAAAGCACGACATGAAAAGGAAAAAAATTGGATGGGGGCCAAATGACTTGGGTTTGAATCACTGTTTCACTTCTTCTTTAGTTACTCTAAAGCCAATCACTGTCTCTGATATCAGTTGTCTCATCCTTAAAATCAGAAAATAGTACCTGTCTAAATGTTATGCATGAAAACTAAGCAAAACAATGACATGAATGCATCCGTTACTGAACCGATAAAAGTATAAACTAATGAATAATAATGTATTAGTATTGGTTCAAATAATTATGAGACATGCATACTAATGTCAGATGTTAATAATGGGGGAAACTAGGTATAAGGTTAATGGGAACTCTCTATACTGCCTTTGTAATTTTTCTGCAAATCTAAGTCAATTCTAAAATAAAAAGTTTATTTAAAAAGTAAAAAAACAAAACCAAAAATCCTAATATCCATTTCCTTTCCTTTCCTTTCCAATGTTAACCCCTTGGTTTTCATCAAAGGCATTGGCTATGTTATATATGTACATTTAGTTCAATTTTACAGGAAAAATATCTCACATATTGCCCACCCCCACCCTTAACAGGTCTCTGCCATTTCTCCTGATGTGGTAGGAAACTTAGGGGAATTGGAAAACTAACCAGTCATTACCATCCATTTAATTAAAGAGGTTTCTTTTGAATACCTTTGAACACCCTAAAATTGGATCTGGAATCTCATAGCCTCTCCTATCTAGTTAGAGAGATGACAAGAAACACCTGTATATGGCAACCAACGAGCTGCTATAGATCATTTATCTTAGAGGTTGCCCTTTCTTCAACCTCCTTTCTTGTTTCCACACCACACCATGAATACTGCTGCCAAAGTGTTGACTGTGTAGACACATGGCTCAATTTCAGTTAGATTTTATTGATAACTATGAAGTTGCAAAGACCGAGATAGCCTAGAAGTGCACATTGTCCCTCAGGCAAATTATTAAGACATGAAGTGCTCATCTTAACTAAGAAGACACAAAGAACACCTTAGAGAATGTCATGCCTACATGAATTTCATGCCTACATGAATTAATGACTACTGTCAAAAGTTCTTATGATACATAGAATCCAATTTTTAAGAAAACTTAGCAAATGCAGAGACTAAAAAAGAAAGAAAGGAAGAAAAATCTACAGTATTGTTTTACATTCTATCATTTTCCACCAAACATAAAGAAAAGAGAGGTCTTTAAATAAGTAGTCAGTAACTGGGCAGAAAGCAGAATAATTCCAAATGAAAGACCAAGAGTTAAGTATTTATTGACTACCTGCTATGTCCTTGGCATTCTTCTTGACAGAGACATGTAAACCAATATGAGCTATGATTTCTACTTTTAATAAATTTGTAGTCCCATTGGACAGATAGAACAAACAGGGTGAATAATAACCATAGAATAGTTATTGAGTTCTTCCTACTTCTTAGTGTACCAAGGGCATAGCATACATTATCTCTTTTAAAATACATGCAACAGTCTGGAAAAGTATTGTTCTGCCTAGTTTACACATTAGGAAAATGAGGCTCAGAGAGATGAAGATAATGACTCTAGGTCCACAGACCTACTAAGTGACAGGACTAGATTCAAACCCAAGACTGTGATGCCAAAGCCCATACTCTTAACCATTACAATATAGCATCCCATTTTTAAGTCAATTCAAGTACTTCTTTGCGAACAACTTGTGATAGCTTCCTTGAAACCAAAATAAGAATATAGGCATTTTCTTTGGCATATATCAGTTGCACTAAGATAATATACTCAAAGAGAGTACCAGCTGACCAGAACCTAGCCAACACCTTGAACTGCCCTTGAAAGTGATTTGATCATAAACATCAGTTCTCCTTTAGCATACGTGGTATGACAGTCTTCTAACAACTGAACCAGTCAGCCTGTTACCAGAGCCCAGCAAACTTGAAACTGCCATGGCATTCAAGCTCCTCAACCATTCTGCACATTCCTGAAGTGTTACCATGATAAAGTGTTCACTGATGCACAGATAAGGTCAAAGCCCGCAAGGGGGAAACATGACTTTTGGAACAATGTTTCAAGGTCAAATGTTACCCAACTGTGCAGGAGTATGTTCAACTCTTGGGTTATAAAAGTACAGATCCAATTTCTCAAGGTCTCTAGCATAAAGCTCAAATTAGGTTGTTTAAGTGAGGGTTCTTATCAGTTTTATGAGCAACTTTCTGCAAAATTTAGCCAGCTCACTTGATAACATTGGACGAGAGGAATTTTCCAGCAATAGTCCCAGAGAACAAACAGTGACAAGTTGGGAGCTATACTCTCTTCTGATACAAATTTTACATTTATCCCAAGAAGCAAATCTCCATGGAGATTAGAGTATATAATTGCCTCTTGGGACTCACGCCAAACCCATTGGGGAATCCCCTGAGGTGCCATCAACCTTCATCCTCCCTAACTTTCAATATAGAGCAAAGACAGCACTGGTTGGTCCTCCCTAAAGAAACTTGCCCAGAGTCAAGGGTGTGTTCAAACAGTATTTAGAAGAATTTATACATACTCATTAATAACTGAACTTCCACTGGATTGGAGCCAATCTGAATATGACTGGTGAGCTGTTATTCATCTGTCATCTCCTTGCCAGGAATCTTTACTCTTACAGTGAGGTAAGTTAATATATTGAGATATCAATTTAGGTTTGGTTTATCCCTGCATGTTTTAATTCACCTCCCCCTTATTTCAAAAAGACAGCTAGGTCCTCTGTGCTACTGGCCTCAGAAGAGACTTTTGTTTTAGAGGTTGTCTGAAAGCATCCCTTCCCTCTTTCTGAGTTTGGCATTCAGAAAGCCTGGACTCCTGAAGGAGATTAAGCTAAGAGTGAGTCGTGAAGGGGTAAGGAGAGAGGTGAGTGCTTATGATGGCAAAGACGTGAAAGCAGTTGTGAGAAGCTAGACATAGTCCTGAGAAGGGAATAGAGTGGAGGGTCCTGGTGATGGTGAAGGTACACGCCTCAATTTCTAGCAGTACTGTGAAAGATAGTAAAATTTTCTAAAGAATGGCTGCCTGGTAGATCTAGAAGGCTGGGTTCTAGGAAGTGGGGCTCCATAGCTTACTTGACATTAGACAGCAAAGCCATTTGTATTCAAGGACCAGTAGGGCATGAACAATGAGGATCTCAGTAGCAGTCATGAGGCTCATTATAGGCACCATTTTGGCTTTGTGATGACCCTAGAGTCCCAAAATGATAGAAGTAGAATCTCCTGCCAAATTGAAGAGAGGTTTAGTTTGATTTAGAGATATGTGACTATTCTTCCCCACCTGAGTTCCTTCCAGCTGTAACAATAATTCGAGCTTGAATACTCTTCCAGTTCTACTCCGCACCCCTTCCCTTCCTGACCCCACCTCCAACGCTCCATCTCCTCACCTTTCACACAGTCACGCATAGATACCCCAATATCATTTTTACTTGTGGATAATACAGTAATTTTCTATTTTCAATAAAAAGGAGTAGTCACCTATAACTTCTCAATATGAAAACCATAAAGATTTATCTTCATTTAAATATTCCACCAGAAATGACAAATAATTTGCAAATTCATTACCTTTTGAAGAATTTCCTGGAAAATTTGAGCTGAAATTAAGTGAAACTTTTGCCAAAAGGAACATTTGAATTTGGCATTATTGAGCTATTAAGCTAATATATTCTCTTCTTTAAAGTTTCTGCTGTGGTATGTTTGATTCAAAGCAATCTTCCAATTGCTTTACCATTAGCTTGAAGCAAAGGAAAATGAAAAGCATGACAAGGCATAAAATTGGCCTTAGCAATATCTAAGCTTGCTTCAGCCGTGACCGTTATCCTCAATGCTCTTAGACTGAACAAAACAGCCATAAAATCGGGTTATTGTTTTTAATTTTACAACCCATGATTTATTTTGTTTAACTTCAGTGACAGCCTGTGATCCCAGTAAGTGTCTTCAGTTAGGAAATGCAAGCAGGAAATCAAGGCCCAGAAGTCATTAGTTGTAGCATGTAGTCATCTCATTTATCTTCCTGTGTAACTACCAGAGTGTGATCCATCTGATTCCTATTATGTAAACTAACATTGGAAATTTTAAAATAAGAATAGCTCATGGAATGAAATAGATTTACATTGTCAGCTTCAACTAACCCTGGAAATTGACTCTGACTCTCGACCCTAGACAGCTAGAACCTATATTTTCTATTTTAAATCCAAGGCCTCCTCGAGCAAAATTTTCAAATAAGGAAACAACACAGCTTACTAGGTAGGAGTAAAGTTTTATAGTTAGGAAGGCCTGACCTTCAAAAGGTCACTCTATTTAACTTTGAACCTTAATTTCCTCATCCACAAAATGGGAATAATAACAATATTTTGCTTCATGGGGTTATTATGAAAAATAAGTTACATATTACCTACAAAGTATTTAGCAAAGTACCTGATATGACAAGACCTCAGTAAATGTTTGTCATTACTATTCAGTTTTTGTGATGACGATGACGAATGTATCCTTAATCCTTTGGTAAATGTCAAGTTAACCAGTTCTTTAATGGAAAGGCCATTCCCTTTTCACATTACAATAGTGGTATTCTTGGTGTTACATAAGACTTCAATCCAAACTCTTCTGGCATATTATTCTGAATTTGTTTTAAGTAAGTAAAGAAGTGTATAGATATCATTTAAAAAACTAAGATGATTCTATAATGGTCATGGTAAGGAGCCCCCTGCCACCACCATTTTAAAAATTACATTGTAAGTGGTAACCTGAGGGGAGGAGTGTAGGGAGGGAGGAAGGGGTAAGGGGATCACATATTTGGTGGTGGTAGGAAATTTAACTTTGGGTGCTGAAAACACAATGCCATGTGCATATGACATATTATTGAATTGTACACTTGAAACCTATTTGATTTTATTAACCAATGTTGCCCCAATAATTTTTTTTTAAAAATTACAATGTAAGGTAAATTTACATATTTCTAATGTAATTAATTAAATGTGTTTACAGTTTAAAAGTTATTTTTCTATGCTTAGGTTTTAATAGAGCATCTCACTTTTGCTGCTAAATCTTGTCTACATGCCCCAAATTTTGGCTTGAGCTTGCGAGTAGTCACATATTTTCTTCCCTTGAACTGGATTACATAATGGTTGGGTGCACTAGGTTTAGAGGCAGAAATCAGGCTCCCGACCTTGTCTCAGAAGCTTCTGATTATCCACTTCGTTGACTGACTTACACATAACCACTTACACATAGGTGTCTTTGCAAGTTTGCTCTTGAGACTCATCTACTTTGTCATCTTGAGAACGTCATTTTCTGTTGCCCTTTCCACTAGAGAGCAGACCAGGCACTGTCCTCCCTCCATATCTAACAAGAGACTGAAACTATACAATTCTAACAAGAGATTGAAGCCATATATGTTTTCTGGCATTTCCATTCATCACATTTGGCATCCTTTTCTGCTTCCCAATTGAGAGTCAAGCATTATACTTTATGAGTTCTGATAGCTTTCAAACATGTATAATTACTCTGTTATTAGTTGGCTTCTCCACATTTCTAATTACATTATTTTTTTTCCTCAGGAATAAAACACTTCTATTTTGAATAGCAACAAAAATAACAATTTATAACTATATAACTTTGCTAGGCAAGTTATGCAAGTTGACATAACATCCATGAAGGGAAACTCAAAATTTCTGTCTACTAGGTATTATTTCATTAGGAAATGCCTATTGTGGTTATTTATTTATATACTACGTATTATTATTCTTAGATTTAAAAATTACTAAATTCTCCTCCTTCTTACCAGTACAGGGTGAGGTGCTTAACACAAGGAACTGCTCAGGGAATATATCTGCATATTGCCAAGTAGAATAATAAGACATTTCATCAGCATACGTCAATACCATTCTAAGTAAATATGTAGTGTTCCCACTGAATCTCTGTCACCATCTACACAATTAGAAACTCTCCTGGGCAGAAATCAGCTGTGTGTTCACACCTTGCCATTTCCCAAGCTTCTAACATGGACTCAGCACAAGCTAATTTAGCAGCACCTCACAACCAGCAGTGTCAATTCTAGCTTTTCAAAACCAGATTTGATGTAGGACCTGCTTTATACTGGCTCAGTGGAACTTACTCAAGGACTAGAAAAGAACTCCACAGCACCACCAATTGTCAAGAATGGTGACGTCTTTGCAAGTCAAGGGGGCCTTAGCTTGGGTCACTGACCGCAGGCCTCTGCTCCCTACTGGAGTTGCTTTGGAAAACTATTGATATTCTAAATGACACATTTTATATGGACTCGTAAAAAGTCCATAAAGCAGAAAACTTAAAATTCAGCGAGCCCATTGCATAGATCTCTCAGTCTGGTCCTCTGAAAAAGTATTGCTTTGGCGCTCTGAGGCTGAAATTTCACGATGGGCCTTGTCTAAATGCTGGATTACATGTATTCTCAGTTTCATTCAAGTGTTCAATTTTCACATAGGAAGTCCAGATTACAATAGCACCCACCGCATTTGTTAATACATGATCTCAGCTCATGACTTCCCCTTTGACACCTCTACCAAATCTCTTAGATTGTTTAATGGAATTTCCAGGGGAACCTGGGGCTCAGGAGTGCTCTGGATGATTGTGCAGCTGTTTCGCTCTGGGAAAGCCCTACCAGCCCTTGACGCAGGCTACCCAGAATCCTCAGGGGGTAAAGCTGTGTCCTTCGTGGTGGTGGAGGTAGAAGCCTTGTGTGCGCATGCGCGTTGGCCGGAGTTGTGAGGGATGTATGTCGGGAGATGTGTGTGGCTCCCAGTTCCCAAACTCTCTAGCTGCATCACATATGCCCTTTGAATCTCTGAGATTTGGATGAAGTGTCACTACCCCTTTCTCTAGTCATGCTCCAGACCATTCCATCAGTCCAACTGAGAAGAAATGCAATGATGTTTCTCTAACCCTTTAACTTCTCATTCCTGTGCCTCCCTTTCATAGGCCCTGCACTCCTCCCACAACCAAATCTCAGTAATAATTTAGCCAAAAAACAAAAGCCCTAAAGATATCAATAGAGGAAAGGAGGGCTGGGAAAGCGGATAACTCCATACTAGATATATCTGTCTCAGTTCTGGCCCAGCTAAGAGCTCCTGTTACATCAATCTATCCATTAAGAAAGTAATTTAATTACTCAATAAATATTCTTGGACTCTTATCATATGTTCAACAATGAGCTAGAAATTGAGAAAACAGTCATAAATAAGGTAAATAAGAGGTGCCTATGGGCACTGATCTTAGTTGAAAGGGAAACACACACAAGGAAGTGTCAATTATTATACTGCTATAGGTACTTGGCTGGAGAAGGTAAGTCCTAGTGGAGGGCAATGAGACACCAACCCTAAAAGGACTATAGCAGAGGCTTCCTGGAGAAGAGGATGTCCAGGTAGACATCTGATTGGCTAATAAAGGTAAGAGAGGATTTCACATAGAAGACCTAGATGTATGTGAAGGTCTGGTACACTGAAAAATTGAAATAAATTATAGTACGCCCAGGAAATAAAGTGTAAAGGGGAGAGTACAAAAGATAAATCTAAGAAAAAGAAAAAGAAGAAGAACTAGGTTGGTTTTCCTCAAAACATGGTCCAGGGACCACCTAAAAGAGAATCACTCACTAATTGTTTAATAGAAAAAAAGGGGTTTTTTAGCTACTCTCCAGATTCATTCTCTTTGAACCAGGGGCTCAGGAATGTGCACATTTAACAATTTTTTAGGTGGTTCTTACCAGAGTAAAGTTTGAGAATCATTGGATTAAATCAAACAAGGCCAAATGAGTCACTTTCAAAAGTTTGGATTAATCCTAAAACAAATGAGAAGCCTTGTTATGCAATGCAGTGACATGATTAAGATGTGTATTTTTGATAGCTCCTTACAGAAGCAATTTAGAGAATGGACAAGTTTAGCAACAGAGAGATCTCTCTGCTCATTTTTATCTGTGATCATTAGGTTGAAGTCCAAGATTTCAGGATATTTAAAAACAGGAATTACCAAATTATACACCCAACTAAAATCCTACAGAGCCACACTCTTAATTTACGTCAGCCGGCTTTAAGGTGATCAACTGTCTCATTTGCCCAGAACTGAGGGATTTCCCAGGATGTGGGACTTTATGCTAAAAACAAAACCATCCCAGGTAAACTAGGACTAGCTGGTCACCAAAAATAATCCCTATAATAATCCATCAGGTCACATAGAGTTCTCAACATAGTAATTTTTTTTTTTAATGCTGAATTTAAAAGAATATTTTCCAAAGTGAAAAAAGAGGGTCATAAAGAGAACAGAATTAAAAAAATCACTTGTAGTTTTTTTGGGGTTTTTTTTTTTTTTTTTTAAAATCTCAAGCATGCTGTTGCTTGAATGCAAATTTAAAACAGAAACAAAATTCTGGCAGTGGCTTTTAATCTGTAAGAGCAGAGGCTGTCAAGCATGGTGTTGCAATCAGTAGAGGGGTGTGTTGCAAGGAAATTGTTTTTTACTACTCATAATTAAAGAACTGAGTTTGTAAATGATTTACTCTTAAAAATACAGAAAATCAAGGTTACCTCACTTTCATTCTTTTGCACTCTC
>NW_006438088.1:7423528-7434769 GCF_000325575.1 Pteropus alecto
AGAGAAAGTGGTGGAGTTATTGTATACCTGCTCAGAATGACCAAAAGCCTGAGTGGACTCAGAGATTTGCTGGGAACTGAGAGGGATATATATCATCCATCACTGAGATAGAGAGAAAAAAGTGATTTAGAAGTACTACTTGAGTGGTAACTTGACAAGTCAGTTCACTATTTCCAGACTTTAAAAAGGAAAGAAAGAAAGAAAAAAAGGAAAAATAATAAAAATATTTTTACTTCAAATGCCCAGTTTTTATACCAGGACAATTTTTACCTAAATATTAGTACTACAGTTGATTTTAAATGGTACAAACATAAAACATTTTAAATATTAATACTTTAGCACTTATTTTACTAAGTAATGGAAAAATATAAAATCAGTATCCCAAACCTGCCATTTCATGGATACCATTGCTTAAGATAGGTTAAGTATAAAAATAAGTCAATTAAAAAGAGATTTAGTAAATAATAGTATAGGTGGTAGACACCAAAAATTTATGCAAGTGGTATGGGAATAACTCAAGTAAATGTAGGAAATGTTATACTTGTTTAAATAAAAAGCAGAAAAAATGCTATACTTTTATAAAGGTAAAGAGGAACAAAAATGTTAAATTTGTTGAACAATTTGAACATTAGAAACTTCAGGTCATATATTTTCAGCAATTTCCATTGTTATCTGAATTAGATAGTTCCAAAACAACTGTCCAATTAAAAGAACAGATCAAAACAAAAGCAAAAAAACTGAAGAATTAAAATTTTTAATTATGATTTTAACATCGATCAAATCACAAGAAATATAATTTTTCAGCAACTGTGTGTCATGATCAAAATATAATAGCAGCTCAAATCTTCAACTTGATTACCTAATGAATGTCACTCATCCAGATAGGCCAGAAAACAAAACCCTTCAAGTCAAAGACAAACAAAAACAGAAAATCATTAAAAAATAAAGTGCTTTAACTATTATACATGCAGCTCATCTCTTCCATGGATGTAGATATAATAATTGGTTTAAACGATAAAACCTGTTGCATTTGTTAACTATGTTTTAAAATAATTATTGATATTTCTCCAAATATCTTAGGTTTTTCCAAAACTCTATTGCAAAATTCTATAATACAAAATATAAGTTTTAAAATATCTGCTATCATATTATATTTTTCTCCTTTACAATCAAATTATTTATCATGAGACCACATTTTCAGTAGAACTCTCTGCTTTATGATTTTACAGTTGAATAAGTACATTTCTCCTAGAGTTGAACAAAATATATCAAACTGTACCTTTATGCTCTAAAATGTATTTTCTTAACAGAATTTTTCTTCCTGGAGAAGGTACCATTTATTTAGAAAATAAAATAAAATAAAATAATAAAAACATAAGGCATTGCAATTCAACCTAAAGGCTGTTCTCTAACTAGTCTTGTTCACGTCCAGAAATTATGGTTTCTTGATCTATAGGAAGTCAGCAGTTTGTCTGTGATTCTGAATCTCTTATAAGTCGATTTACTTCTAACAAAGTAAAAACATTTCTTTTGTTACATACAGATTCTAATTTTTGGATGCAATTCTCCAAATTTCAATGTTCTTATGAGATTAGAAGATTTTTTATATCAGATAATCACAGAGAAGAAAGTCTCCGAAAATATCTTGGGATGGGACGGGGGAAGAAGGGTGGTGGTGGTCAGGTTTATACACATATCTCCATTACAAATAAAGCCACCAAGAAATAGTTTTCTTTCCAGTAACTACAATAGTTTGTTTGTTTGTTTGCTTCCTAGAAAAGAAAAACATAGCATGATAGTAAAGATGCTAAGTGTTGGAAGCAGATACTTTGGTTTGAAACCCATGTCTTCCACTTATTAGCTGCTGACCTTGGACTATTTAGGTAACCCCTCTTTTCTTCATCTGTAGAATAAGCATAATAATAGTACCTGCCTCATAAAGTTGTTCTGAGGATTAAAGAGTTAACCCATACAAAAGACTCAGAAGAGTTTCTACCACATAGTTTACTCAGTAAATTAGCTCTTAGCAAGATAACTAGGCCATCGCTCACCACCCTTGTGCAAGCTGCCATGGACTGAATCTGGAATCACTATCCCCAAAGATCCATTTCTTTGAAAATAGATTTGAAAATACTAACAGGAAGTTTTCATTTAAGGCAGCCGATGCACAACAACAGTACTGTGATTAGACTAGATGACCTGAAGCCTTTTTTTCAACTTCAAAATTAAAATAATATGGTTTTGTTAAAGAGAGTGAAAAGGGGCTTTCCTATGTTTTAATTTCTTACACTTCACCATTCTTGGTCTCACATCTTCAAAATTGTACTCTGGTGGGATAGCGGCGTTTTTCGTTTTGATTTATTTTTTTGGTAGAGCGGGGAAAGGAAGATGCTCAGGAAGGTCCCCAGAAACCAAATTAAAGACTGCAGAAAACAAGACTGCACTCGTTTTTCAAAACAAACAGATTTACCTTAGCAAAATGTGAAAACCAGAGGAACAAAGGATTGAAATATTAGAGAATTTATAAATATAATTCATGACACCAATAGGCTGAAGACGAGTAGAAAGAACTGAACAATTATTGATGAGTCATTATTCTTTAGTAAATGAAGATAAAAATAGCTAATTCTGAAGATAACTCTGTGCAAGAGGAAGCAACCTACATCACACCGTATTTTTATACTGAATTTAAAGAAGACATATGGAAATTTGTTATTTAAGTAAAAACAGTATTTAAAAATAAAATTTCCAATAATGCTGGACTTTTATTAAAGTGTCATCATCAATACTAAGTACATATTTAGCATTTTGTACTATGAAGTGAATTGTTCCCATAAATATCTACTTTCTGTATTTTTTAAATCTCTAGTCAAATATTACCATACTCCTCAGATTCTTACAATTATAATAATAAGAATCTTCTAGCATTTTCACCATAAACAGGGGCCAAGAGGGATCTACTCTGTACCATATTCTAAGAATAGCAGAGCATATATTATACCAAGTTCTCATGGCTTTTTGCTCCTTTATTGGAATATAGAGTAAAGAAAGGAAATATTGTTTTCACACAAGTGCCCTTTGAAATGAGGACTGTTGTTCCATGGAGTTTTTCCTAGTACGTGAAAAGTTTAAATAAAGAAAAGAATGTTCTCGTACATTCCATATTGACACAACAACAGAACTAAAAATAATTCTGTCCTGCCAGGGCATTTCAGAGTCCTCAGCCTTTGATTCAGTTGAAACCTAGTCTTGGTGCCAAGAGATTTCAAGCTCTCATTATTGGTTTGGGAAAATCTGGATAATCTTGGTTGAGTTCAAAGTATTCAATTAGATCTAGGATTGGAATATATGATTATGCAGCCAAAATTTTGTTTGAAAGCAATATTTTCAAAATTAATTGTATAAATTGCCTTCTATTTCAGAAAAACTCTAGGTCATGCAAAACAGAGCTAGCTATCTGGAAACTGAAATTCCTATCATGACTTCATGTTTCCTCAGAAAATGAAGATATAAAGCTGCAATGATATCTGTAAATTACTCAGAGAAAACAGACAAAAATTGTGTTTTGTCCTCAATTAGCTAAATAATTCAGAATAAAGATTCACTTTCACCTAAAGCGGTGGGGCTAATTAGAGCCAAAAATAGGTTTGGCTTCAATTATCTAGATAATCTACTTCGATGTTTATTTAGTCTGAAGTTAGAAGCTTAAAGATGAATCAGCATTCAAGTGAAAACTGAAAGATTTTGAAAACTCACTTTCAAAATACTTTGACTTTAAAATGCCCCCTTGGGGTGGCCCATTCATCAATTTACGTAATAAACCTTGGTCTTATTTACTTTAAGATTTGCACTTCAAAATTTAAGAATATCAATAAATTCAAAAAGACGTTCAAACCTGTTTGTCACAAATTCAGGCATGCACTTGAGCTTTCTCTCTCTCTCTCTGTCTCTCTCTCACACACACACACACACACACACAGACACACACAGACAGAGACACACACACCGACACAGACACACACACAGACACACACACACACACACACACATTGTATGCTTCCATGCTTCTGCTCACCTTGGTCTCACTCTCAGGAAAGTACTGACAACAATCTGCTCTATGTAGGAAGGACTATGAGTCTCAATTTTGTCTGTACATTATTAGAATTACCTGAGGAGTTAATGCTCAGGCTACACTGAACACCAATCAAATCAAAGTCTCTATGATTGGGACCAAGGCATCACGTTTGTAAAAATCACAAGGTGAATCCAATACAGTCAAGATCAAGAGCCACTGTTTTAGGAGTTGGATAATTTTTCTACAAAATAGCCTGAAAAAGGCAGATCAAAAGCACCTGATCTTTCCTCCTCACCCTCACTCTGTTTTTCCTCTTTGGTTGGTTTATCCTCTAGTGCGCTTAACTGAATTTAATCATTCGAGGTGTAGAAAGTCGAGAAAGAGAAAAGGTTCTATATTTATTTTATTTTTTATTCACTTATTCAATCAATAAATATTTTCTTCATATCTACTACATAAATCTAGGCCTTATAAGAATTTATTAAAGTATAAGCCTTTCCCTGAGAGATCTCACAGCATAATAGGGAAGATGGTCACTAACAAAATTAATGACAGTATTGGGTGATAAGTGCCGAAACTGTGGTACAGAGGGGGGATAAAAATCTATTTTCCTTGTATCGGAGACCATTTTACAGAAAACCACATTTGAGTTGTCAATCAAGTATAGCAGGTGCCTGAGCAAGCAGAAAGGGAAGTGGGGTGGCATTCCAGGCAGACAGAAAATCTGTGTGAAGACATGGAAGCATGAACAAGTCCGGTGAGTCTCTGAAGCCTTAATGAGTTTGGTGTGGCTGGAGGGCTGGGGGGGCGGCGCACGTGCGCACACACTGTGGCTTGTGAGTTTGGAGAAGGCAGGAGAAAGAATACTCCATGCATCTAAGATGAATTGGGCTTGGAATTAGCCCATGAGTTTACTATGTAAGTTTATTATATGTTTTACAAACTCCGGTGACCTTTAAGAAATGGAATTACTGTTGAATATCTATCATTCTGATGAATATATTGGAATACATTTCATTTTTAAACCATTCGTATGTGAGGGAAGTCAAGAGAGAGAGAGAGAGACAAATTATGCCACTAGTGTGGTAAACAACGACAGGGACTACTTGACAATTAAAAATCAGGTAATTCTTCTGATTTTAAATTTACAGTTGGATTAGAAGGCAGAAAGCAAGATAGAAAATTGATACTTGTTAGACTGGATATTGAGTGAACTGACTGTGGTCCTGGATCAAAAGTTATTGTCTTAAATTATATAGCACACATTGAGAAGACATAGCTAACACGTTTGTAACATTCTCCTCAACATAAAGGAAATGTATGTATGTGTGGCTAAACTATTTAAAGTTATCTGTATTTGCTACAGGTGATCTCACTTTCAGTCATAATCTTACTTCTACTTAAATTACTCTTATCAGTTTTCTCATGTGTAAATCCCATCCTACTCAAAGGTCAGTTCTTCTAGCAAGTTTCCTCAATTCCTGCTCTGTCACACATCCTGAATACAATCACTCCCTGGACTCTACCAAAATCCATGTATCTGTATCTCTTTCGGCCTCTTACAAGAGTGAGATACGCATGTGTTTGATTTCTATTTTAGAGCAGGATATCTACTTTTAAAAAATAGATATTTTTTAAGTCCCTGGTACCATTCACATATATCATCCCATTTAATCCTAACAATAGCTGGTACTGTAATTTAGAAGCTATTATCCAAATACTCAGATAAGAAAGCTCAAAAATTAAATGATTTCTCCAAGATTATACGATTAGCAAGTATTTTAAGTATCAGAGTGAAATTTGGAAACAGGCTCTTATCCCAACCACCAAGCACTAATTACTTTCATTAAAAGAAAGAGTTCGGCACAATGTTTTGTAGAGAATAGGTATGCGATAAAAGTGTTTAATAAATAGCTTCCAGTTTGCTTTTGCTGTATTAATGTGAATGTACGTCTAAACATACAAAAAAGCACCTATACTCATACTCCATAGATTCATACAGACGCACAATTACCAATTTACAAACTGAATATGTCACAAATATGTGATTATGAGTCAGTTATCTGAGATGCAAAATATTTTTTTCTACAAAAACAATGTCATACAAAGAAGGTAAGACATTGCATGAACCTACTAAATACCTGCTGAAGGCAAAGTATCAGAATGCAAGTAGCCACCATACATGCAATGTTTCTTCTAAAAGTATATTCCTAGTTTTGTCTTCTCCTGAGCCAGAGGCTGGAGCTTCCCATCATTCTCTGATCTTCTTCAGCTTGTAAGGATGAGAAACTTTTCAGATATTCATATGTTCCAAGTAAAATACAGGCAATAAACATAATCTGACAAAGGCTATAAATGTATGTCACACAGCACATATGATACACAGACACTTGCCATTTAAGCTCCAAGAGGGTAAAGATTCTTGTTATGTTCACTAATATACTCCAAATCCCTAGAATTGTACCTAGCATATAATAGGTACTTAATAAATATTTTTAAATTTAAAGAAGTACTTTATGGACCTTGTTAGCAGCTTCCTCCTTTTATATACTATCAGGTAAAAAGCAGTACTTAAAACATCAGGTGTGATAATTTTCAAATAAAGTCTTAAAAACTGAAAGGTCTGTCTTTCTGGCTCATACTAGAATTAGAACACAGAAGGCAATATGCATTTGGCCCAACAGTGTTCAAATCAATTCATGGCCACACATAATCTTGAATTCCACAGTTTGGGGAAGAATAAATAGGAGACCTAAAAAAGTATCCATTAATGTGGCTCTACAAATGGAAAATTGGATCCAGAAGACAATTTTTTAAAATGAGATTTTTCGGTGTACTTGAGAGCTGATGTAGTCAGTACATGTATTGAATCTATGAGTCATCTTTGCACAGAGGTACCAGATGAGAATGGAAAAGATTGATTTAAGTTAGATAAAAAGATATGTTTGGGGGTAGAAAGGGTGGTCTTATAAAGATTTAGGTTACCAAGGTAAAGTGTGGAATTTTAAGAAAAGCAGAAGTGCTCTTTTTTGAATTGTTCAGATACCACACAAGTTGGAGGCAGGGGTTGGAGTGATCTTTTAGGTCATTCATTAGCCGTGAAGCTAGGAATAGAGACAAGTGTTAATAAAATTTCATATAGCTTTGCTCTTGTTTTCCTGGAATTCATACGTCAAATAAGTGAAAAACCTGCATGTATGTGGAGTCTTATCAATATAGAGATCTGAAATAATTACTCGAGGGAACAGATAGCATTTCACTGAGTTCCTGGGGCAACATGAAGTGAGTATACATAAAAACAGTTACCAGATTGAAAAGCCATCCCTCAACCTCTTGTAAATCCTAAATACTACTTATGATAAGAATGTTCTTACAGTTCTCTAAAATGATGCATTATTTACTACTGGTGAAAAATTAACTGGACATGAAAATAGACTGCCAATTAAAGAACTCCAACTTAGTCTTAGTTTTGTATTTCATCATTGTGACTCTATAGTTGTAAAGAAATTAGTATGAAATATAACAATGTCAACAAGACAGACTCCTAGCATGCTTCTGTTCCCAGAGCTGTCTGTAATGGGCTTTGGAACATGCGGGAAAGCACAATGAAAAAAATCCTTCTCTCTAATACCTTTGGATTAAAATAAATTCAGGAAAACTGGCATAATAAAAAGAGTACTAGACTTGGAGTCAAAAGTCTTGTGTTCAAGTTGTAGTTCCATAACAGACAAGTAGTATGATTTGAATAAGTCATGATCTTTCTAAATGTCATTTCCTCCATCTGCAAAATAAAGGTAATATTAACTATAATAAAAATTTATTGCAATAACTTTAAATTTGTGTGTAAATGTACCTGGCAGAGAGTACATTTTGTTTGAGTACTGTTGTAAATTAGTTATTTTCTTACTTTAAAAAAAACACTACAACCTCCTTTAATCTGAAATGATCTTGTGGAAGTTTATGGTGATGGGGTTGGGGTAGGAGTCAGTTTCCCAGCCAGAGTACATATACAAACTCATAGATCCCAAGTTCCATGTTTGCACCCAGTGCCTTCCTGAGCCATTGCCCATCCATCTGATCTAAGGCGGCCTGAAGTCCAGGGATACCATCTGGCTGATTCTTCCCCAAGAATTCTGCTCACTCAGAATTTCTGTTTCCAACTCAATTCCCCATGCTCTGCTCCCCATCTCTCTTCTTGAAGCAGTTTTTTTCCTCTCTAGTCTGATTTTCACTACTATGGACATGGTCTTTATTCTCTTACTGCCCTTAAAAAACCTCTAACACAAAGCTGTTTTGCATAACAGACTTCACCAAAAGTTGCGGCATAATAAGAATAATTGTAGCACAGAACTAAGAACATCTGCATATTGAATTTCAGACATTACTTTTCTAAGAAATTTATTTATCTCTCTCTTCAGTTCATAAAAATGTTTCAATGACTGTGAAAAGCTGAGTTCTAGTCTGCACCCAGGTTGTTGGAACTCCTTCTTCCCAAATCTGCTTAGACTTCCTTCTCTTTCTGTTTTAAAGCAGAGAAAACTAGATTCCTGCCATATTGGAGCAATTGATTCTCTTTCCTGTTCTCCCTTCAAGACTGACATGAGGGCTTTTGGCCTACTTTTCATAGCCAGTAAAACCATTAAGGTATTTACCTTAGAGGAAAAAAAAAAAAAATCTCCCTAAGGGGAATTCCCCTGGAACAAACAGCCCAAACAGGAGGGAGCTTTAAAAAAAAAAAAAAAAAAAAGTGCTTCTTTCTACTTCATACTATTTAGGGTAATAGTGTATTATCAGATTCAGGTAGAAGGGATACAATCAGACATGTCTACCAAGGAAAAACATCGTTAGCAGGAAGGAGTAGAAAGGTCATAGGTAAATGTTTTCTTTAGCTTATGTTTTTCACAGAAAAGATAATGTTCTTCAAGGTTTTTCATCACCTCCATATACTCTAACACTTTAGGCGATAAAGAGTTTACAATGTAAGCCCAATTTAGACAGAACAGAGTGCTACAGATGCCAGGAAATGAAAGGATCCATCAACTAGCCCCCTCCCACAGCAGTGTCCTGCTTTGCTGTGCAACTTCTGAAAGAATCAGATAAGCAGTCTCAGAGGCCGTTGGCTCAAAACCTTGCAATGTGTAGAAGCCAAAGGGAGAGGGCAAAAGTGATTAATAAGAAAAGCTGTGGAAAACTCATTTTGTTTCCTACCCTATTAGGAATCCATAGATGAGAAAGGGGAAGCTTCCACTCAAGGGTAGGAATTGCCAGTTAGGTTGCCTTCATGAAATATACCAAAATCTTGCCAGATATTTGCTGAGAAAATCCGATCATTCCCTCAACCCTGGAAATCTGGCCACTTCTTTTCACATCCACCATCACCTTCCAAGTCCAAGTTTGTATGACCTTTCTCCTGGAGTTCTGCAATCATTTTTTATCTAATGTACCTATATCCAAACTGGCTTCCATCCCATCTTTCTAAACTGTAGCCTGTGCGATCTTTCCAAATCTAATTTATGATTATGTCAACCTCCACCACTATTGTTTAAAATGTCAATGACTTAGTATACCCATTCAGATAAAGACAAATCCCCATGACATGGCATATAAGTTCATGAGAGTCTAGCCTTCATTTACCTCTCAAGCCTCATGACATCACAGTCCCCTCTGGTGTATTCAGGTTAATAGGCCCTTGGCCAGTGCCTTTAATTCACAATGCTTCAGCCTGCCACTGGTCCCTCTGCTAAGAACACTCTTCCCTCCCTTCTTTCCCTCATTAATTCATACTCTTCCTTCAGATGTCAGCTCAGGTATCGCTTTCTCAGAGAAAACTTCCCTATTTTCCTTGAAAGATCAAGCGCTGCTAACATCACAGTTGCAATTTTACATTTGTTTGGGGTGTTTATTTGACAAATATCTAACCCTCCCACAACACTCTAAGCTTCATGAAGATGAGATTATGTCTGAATATTTTACCAATGTATTGTGAATGATGAATGAATGAACGTCAGCTCCTTAACACATTTTTTAAACTTTAATCAATCTGATCACTTTTCAAATAGTCATTTTTTAAAGCTCTATTATGAATAAGGAGTGCTATTAGTAAAAAGATTCGCTATGATTACATTTATTACAATTATTATCATCATCATAACATTTATTGTCAATATCATTGCCTTCATAATTCAGCATTTTATAACTATTATTACATTCATTAATTAGATTTTATACTTCCATTATTTATAAAATGTTTTTTTTGTAAAAGCCAAATCCCACTGAAAAGAGAATGTACCAAGACTCCAGAAGTACAACACTGCTAGCTGGTCATTTTAGAACTAAGGGTTACCTATGGATCTGCTTTATTAGTATTTCCAGGAGCTACATGCCATTTGGAAACTTAGGGGCTTGAGGAAGATTAAAGTAACATTTATAGCCTCTCGAGAAGCAACTTTTCCTGATGATAAACTCATCACATTAGACTTGGATGGGACCTTGGCGGTCATTTACCCACATTCTTTATTTTATACATGATAAAGCTAAGTCTGGACTTCCATAAGGTTATGTAGCCAAAGCAAGCCCTGGACTATTTTTATTCAGGTCCTTTAAAGCTACCATACATTAAATCAACTTCAAACCTATTAAAACCAAAGATCCTGACTATTCATATCCTACCATCACAGAACCACCTTGAATGTGAATAGCTTTTCAGGTTATCAGGCCAGAATTTCATTTAAATAGACACTCATCTTTATTTGTTATTTTATTTCAATCTACACGTAGAAACTAGCTCTGCTGTGTAATTCTATACATGAAGAAAAGCTACTTCAAAATCATTTACATAACTCACCTTCTCAAAAAAGCCTTCTACCCTAAATAAGAATGCTCTGCCACTATGAAAAGTATAAGCTCTACTGTGACCTAAAGGTCAGTTTTGTTTCTGTTTCTGCTGTATTCATCTAAATCCAGAAGTAGAACTCAATATCTAGTTGATTTCACCCAGAAGAATGCATCCACTCTAATGAGAATGAGCAATGCAGCCTTTATTGAAGATATTGGGGGAAGAACAAAGTAGCATTAATTCTCACTAATTTCAACTTAAACACCTTATTAGAAATTACTACTCCTTCCAAGTATCGCCATAGTCAAGTTCACCAGGGTCTTTCCTTTCT
>NW_006438088.1:7434876-7451978 GCF_000325575.1 Pteropus alecto
GCCTTTTTCCTTCCCACCCGACCATCTCCTTTTCTTTTCAGATCAATGTATCTGTGTACCTAGCTACTATCTTTAAACTTTATATCCAATTCGCAAGGAATTCCACCAAAGAGACTTCTGATTAACTTTCTTGGAAGTCCATTTAGGTCTTTTGTTATTTGAATATTTTTTTTTCCTTTTTTTTTCTTTCCCTCCGCCCACCCCACCTAAACACATACCTAATTCCCTAGAGGAATTTTGGCACCTGAAAATTTCCTCAACCTATTATAGCTGTGAGGGGACAAAAAAACAACACAATTTCCCCCAGAGTAATCTGACCAGATTCCTCTCGGGATATGCTGCTTTCATAAAGGAGTTTTCTATGGTATTTTTGTTTTTAATGAAAGTTTTAAAATTTAAAAATTTCTTGGAGAATAAAAAAATAAAAGAAAGTTTCTGTTTTTTCCCCCCAGGACTTCAAATTCCTAGTGGTCCTTGGGAAAAAAAAATCATCAGACCTCATAATTGAAATACAAAAAAAACGATTGCCTCCCTTCCAGAAATCTTAGTTTTAGGAAATGCTCATAAGAATTGATAGACACACAGTTCGTGAAACATGGAGGTAGATTCGCATTCTTTTGACATGCTTTTCCCTTAATAAAATGACAATGAAAGGATCACCAGTGATCTAATATCCTTCTTTGTCAACTGCACTAACACTAGCTACTTTTGCTTCATAACTAGGTGACTACTAATGACCAAACTCTCACTAATGATATCTGGAAACTCTAAGAGAAAAAAACATCTTACAAGCAAACAATATATTGCCAACCTTTTCAGTCTGAGAATCTGTTTTCATAAATGCTAGTAGGACAAGAATAGGGAATCAAATAGACAATTTCCACAAAAAGTTAGAAAAATTGTTATTGTTTTTCAGTCCTCCTCTGATGATTTCTTAAATTATAAAAATTTTTGTTAAAAACACAGATACCTTAAAGAACTTCTTTCACAAGATGTAAATATTGGCATCTTGGCATTACTATTTTCAAAAGTAGAGGATAGGCCTTAAGAAGTTGGAAAAATGAGGGCAGGGGGAATTGAATAAAATTCACAGGTCCTATTTTATGCCACTCTTAAAATGTTTTCAAGTAAAATATTAGATTATAAGTGCAAATGAATGAACAAATATTAATAATCTATGAAAGTAAGAATAAGACTTGTTCATATTTTACCTTCTTGTAGAATAGAATTTTATATTGGACTATATATATGTGGCCAAATTGATTGTTTAAGATTATTGAGATTTCAAGATATACATTTTTTTGTGTGTACTTCTGCTAATACTATTTTTATTATGGTGCTTTAGACAGAAATTAATCTTTTTAAAAATTTTTTCTTATTTTTCTATATAGAACAGTATTTTTTAAACTTTATTTTTCTGTATAGAAAGTATTTTAAACTTATTTTTACTTATTTCTTTAAAATGTATAAGAATAAAAACATGTAACTTTAAATTATAAAAATTGAAATTCCAAATAAATTAGGTAAATACAAACATTTCTTTATTTATAACTCTCCAAAATAATAATTATACTTCACATATTTTGAAAAATATTTGTTTCAGAGTCCTTTACAGTATAACATTACTCCACAGCACCAAAAAACCTGAATGGGTCAAATTCATTAATCAAGCAGAATAGCTAATTTCAAATGAGTCCTAAAGGCTTCAATATTCTATCCTCTGTAGCAGCATAGAATCATTCCAATTTAATTAGGTAAGCCAATGCATTTGCAAAACAATTCAGAATGCAATTTAATTTGGGGGTTTAGTAAATGTCTAGGGACTCATTCATTATGACCTCCACATTGAATTTACTTTGTAAAGAAGCATAAAACTAATCACTTGGAACTATAAAAATCTAAGGCCTTTTTTCTTTTTTATCCATAGGCCTTAGACATTATATGTGCTTTCCATGTTTATATTGACTCTGTTTCACTGCCTTTCAAAACTACAGTTTGAGTGAATTAGTAAGTTACAAAAGCAATGGCAAGCAGTGACTGACAAGCCCCAAGTGGCTCTGTGGAAAGGAGGTAAAGAAGATGCCAGCAAGCCTGGAGCACAGCTGTCAGCATGTCCCAGCATCACTAATCTGTAACCCAACCTGCTGACCTGGTGCTGGGATTTTCCTCAGGACAAACAATCGTCATGTGACTTGAATCAAACTATTTGAAGTATGTGTTGTTTTAAACCAGGCGAGGGAGTGGGAAACAGGCCCCCCACAAACATCTAATGCACTGAACTCATTTGGAGACAGATGTTTATGCATACTCCCAGGTGGAGATGCCGACTTCCAGCGAATTAACCTACGATGCCACCTCGCCCCTCGCATTGATTAGTCATTATTTTTGTCTGATAAAATGAGAACATGGGTACAGAGGCCAAGCACTTTCATACCCTGAGAAAATTCATGTCCTCTTGTTCTCAAATGCTTTCCTACTACTATTGTGAATAAGAGTTGTTTTTAAATGACAACTGAAATGAACATTTGAAAACAGTTCATGTCTCTGAACCAGATAACAAAGATAGAACAACAATCCATGAAAGGGAACTTGAATTTAAAAGCAAAATAACTTAATAATGCTATTAGACACTTAAATAAATATCACAAATATAAATTATAATACATCATCCTGGACAAATGGATGTGTTTTCTTTCTCTGTTCCTTCATATTAAATTTAGAGGTAGATGAAAACAAACTGTTTCAGAAATAAAGAACTAGCTAAAAAGAATAAAAGCTGAAAAGCTAAAGTATCCTACTTCACTCAACACCAGTGATTAATGACAAATATGTTTAAAGTTTTACGCGGCCCTTATTAAGACGGTATCACAGACCCTTAGATGATCAGTTTATGACCTGAACCTCTGTGTGTCACTCCTAAAGTTTTGCAACTAATTTTAGAAACATTTTACATATCAATAATAGATATTGCCCTAGTAAACTTGGAAGAAAACTTAATGTCATGAAGGAAAGATGATTTAAAAGTTTGCTTTACACCTAACCATGTTTGTTTAGTTAGGCCATAGAAAACATAATTCAGGATACAGAATGCATACAATGGTTAAATAGTATTGTGCCTTCACATAGCCTCATTATCAGGTCTATGAATAATTAATTTCTCATTGTCTACAGTCATACACATAAAGCTGATGCCTGCATGGCTACAGACTGTATTTCTACACATTCACACTGGAATATGTATGTGTCTGTGTTTACAGAAATGCCACACTCACCCAAATTGGTCCTATGAAGCAGGCTTGTCTACTTAGAGTTAAGAGCCCAATTAAATGCCATTAGACTGTAAGTTACATAAGTTCAAGGATTTTGTCTTATTGACCACTGCTGTATTTCTAGAACCCAGAATAGAGTCTGGCATGTGGTAGGAAATTGCTGTTTTGTTAAATAAATGAATGTTACATTGCCTATGCACAAAAGGTCACACTATTTGTTCGTAGGAGAGTGCCCTAGGCCCAAATCTGGAGACTGCCTGTCTTATGCAAGATTCTAGCAAATTTAGATTTCTGGTTTCCCAGGCCACCAAAAATAAAAAGTAGCAAATTACAGGGCCATGGGGGCGTACTGCTGGAAGCATACTCGACACAATGAAAAATGAAAGCTGACAACCAATATCCAGAGAAAGAATCAAAAACTATAAAATTTAGCTACAAGTCCTCAAAAAAAAAAAAAGGTTATGTTTAACATTTGAGTTCTTCAACGTTCCAGCATGCATATGTGTGTGTGTATGTATTTGTGTGTGTGTGCGTGTGTGTGTGTATGTAATCCCTAAACAAAACTTATGTATGTTTCTGAACATTATATAAATGGTATATTGTATGCAGTCTTCTGGGACTGCCTTTAATCATTCAAAGTTATTTTTGAGATTCATCTATATTAATGTGTCTAGTTCATTTTCACTACATGTAAACAGACAAAAATTTATCCGTTCTAATATTGATAGACATTTAACTGTTTCCAATTCTTTGCTTGTACAATCAATTCGTCAATGAATAATCTTATATATGCATGCTGCATATATATGGTGCAAAAGGATCTCTAAAGTTTATACCTAGAAATGAAATAGCTGGATTGTAGGAAGTGCATACTGTCAACTTTCCTAGGTACTAGCAAATTGATTTTTTAGATGCTGGTACCACTTTATATTCATACCAGCAGTTGAGAGATCCCATAACTCCACATTCTTGTCAACATTTTGTATTTTTCTAATTTTTAATTTACCAATCTTATGGGCATTGCATAGTATCTCATTGTGTTTTAAGTTTTATTTCCTGGGTTATTAATGATGTTGGGCATCTTTTCATATACATATTAACCATTTGTCTTTCCCCTTTGCAATATGCCTCTAAGTATTTGGGGCACTTTTTTATTGAGTACTTAAATTCATTTTTGATTGATTTATACAAGTTCTTTAATATACTACATGTTAATCCTCAGTCATTTATATTGTTTTACATGCTATGGCCTTTCTTTTCATCTTTAAAGGTAGCATTTACAAATGAAGTTGTAGTTTCTCTAAAGTACAATTTATCACATGCATACCTTCATGGTATGCAATCTTTGTGTCCTAAGAAATCATTACTTACCTAAAGTTATTAGATAATTTTTTTCTTTGGAATATTTTAGAGATTTGCCTTTTACATTTAAGACATTGACCCATCTAGAATTGATTTTTGTATATGATATGAGAGAGTTTATAGGATTTTTGAATGAACTTTCATTTTAGAGTAGTTTTAAATTTAGAGAGCGGCTGCAAAGATAATATGACGTTCTCATATAACCCATACCCAGTTTCCACTATTGTTAAAATCTTTATTTGTATGCTTTTGTCACAACAAAAAAAAATACTGATATTTATTATTAACTAAAGTCCATATTTCATTCAGATTTATTTAGTTTTTAATCCAATATCCTTTTTATGATTCAAACTCCCATCCAGGATGTCATATTATATTTAGTATTACATCTCCATAATTTGTAGACTGTGACAGTTTCTCAGACTTTCCTTGTTTTGATGAACTTGACAGTTTTGAGGAGTATTGGTCAAATTTTGGTAGAAAGTCTAATGTTTTTCCCAAGATTAGTCTGGGGGTGTGTGGGTTTTGGGGAGGAAACCATAGAGGTAAAGTGCCATTCTCATCACATCATATCAAGAGTACACACTACCCATGTGACTTATCACTGAAAATTTTGAGCGCCTAACTGAGGTGGTACTTGTCAGCTTTCTCCACTGTGAAGTTATTCTTCTTTCCTCCTTTCCATACTGTACCCATTGGAGGAAGTCACTATGTGCAGCCCACACAGAAGGGGTGGGAGTTATTATGCTCCACCTCCTTAATGGAGAAGTGGCTGCATAAATTATTTGGAATTCTGTATGAAAGACGTGTCTACTCTCAACGATTTATGTATTTATCCGATATTTATTTATATCAATATGGATTCATCGACATTTTATTTTATATTTTGGGTAATCATATAATACTATATTATTATTTCTTTTGCTCAGATTACTTCATATTCAGCAAATGATGGTCCTTTCAGTTAACTGTAGTTTGGTGTCTTTCATTAATTTTTGAAAGTTCTCTGCCATTATCACTTCAGATGCTTTTTTTATCCTGTTTTCTCTTTCTTCTCTTTCTGGTATTACAATGACGCTTATGTTATACCTTTTAATATTGTCTCATAGTTCTTGAGGTTTCTGTTTTTCTGAGGGTTTTTTTCTCATTGTTTTCTCTCCCTGCATTTCCATTTGGGAAGTTTCTATTAATCTGTCTTCTAGTTTATGTATTCTTTCTTTAGCTGTATCTTGCATTTCCCTTTGATACTTCTTCATGGTTTCTACCTCTTGGCTTATATTATCCATCTGTTATCACAGAGTGTGGAGGAGGAGAAAAGTTTTAAGTCTGAATAAGTCTCAGTCTTTTAGTGGGCTTGTGTCTTGGGCTGTGGCCTTCGCAAATGCTTCCTCCCCTCCCCCAGTGCCTATGGCTCTTCCCCCAGCTCCTAGCCCCTTCTCTGGCTTTAATATTCCCAATCCATTTCTTTGAAACATTGTCCCTTGTTGACTATGTTTTTTTTTTTTTCTTCATAGGTAATACAGGAAGGCTGGCAGAGGGAGGATAAGGAGGAATTCTTTCCTCCATCTGAGATAAGTTTTCAGAATTGTGCTCTGACAAAATGCTTTCACTGGAGAGTAGACTTTCAGGATGAAGAAGACTCGAGCATGTCATACAATATTCTTTCTTCCTTTCCTCCATGAGGGGATTGTTCTCAGATGATTGCTATGAGAAACTTGTGGGGTTCCAGAAGGAAAAGCCCACAACAAAAGTATACCCTACTCCCAAGACTGCAGCCCCCCAGAAGGTTTCCACTTCCAAGACAGTCCATATTCAGCCTCCAGCAAGTCATCAAATTTACCATTAAGTATTCCTACCAGGTCATGGCTCCCTTGACTGCTTGAGGTCATCAGATCTCAACAACCATGTTTCTTTGGATGCATCTGTGTCTCCAGTTTTCAAGGTGGTTGTTTGCCCCACAACGTCAGTTCTCTGATTCATCCAAGAAAAGCCTTGGATTTTCAGTTTGTCCAGCTCTTTCTTGTTCCAATAATGGGAATGACAATTTCCAAGCACTTTACATGTCAAAGCTGAAACCACAAGCCTGCCATACATTTTGCGTGTGTGCGTTTGTGGTAAAAAAAAAAAAAAAAGAAAAGAAAGAAAGAAAGAAAGAAAAAGAAAAAAAAACAACACACACATAACATAAAATTTATCATTTTAATCATTGTGTTCAGTACAGTAGTGTTAATCATATGCACATTTTTGCACAACAGATTTCTAGAACTTTTTCGTCTTGCAAGACTGAGTCTATATTCATTGAACACCTCCCTTTTTCCCTTTCCCCCCAAGCTTCTGACAACAATCATTTTACTTTGTTTCTAAGTTTGACTGCCTTAGGTACTTCATATAAGTGAAGTCATAAAGTATTTGTTTTTTTCTAACTGGCTTATTTTGCTTATTATATCTTCAAGATTCATCTTTATTGTAGCGTATCACAGGATTTTCTTCTTTAAGATTAAATAATATTCCATTGTATGTATATACCACGATTTCTTCATTCATTTATCAATGGATATTTAGGTTGCTTCCATCCCTTAGCTATTATACATAATGCTGCAGAGAACATGGGAGTGCAAATATCAATGTGAGATCCCGTTTTCAATTATTTTGGTTATATACCCCAAAGTGGAATAGCTGAATCATATGGTAACTTAATTTTTAATTTTTTGAGGAATCTCCATACTGTTTTTCACAATGGTTACATCATTTTACATTTCTAGCAACTGTGCACAAGAGTTCCAATTTCTCCACATCTTCATCAACACCTATGTTCTGTTCTTATGTTAATAGCCACCCCAACAGGTGTGAGATGATATCTCATTGTGGTTTTGATTTGTGTTTCCCTGCTGACTAGTGATGTTGAGCATCTTTCATATGCTTGTTGGCTATTCGTGCATCTTTTTTGGAGAAATGTCTATTTGAATCCTTTGCCCCTTTTTAATTGTATTTTACAGATTCATTGTTGTCATTGTCATTAGACTGAAGGAGTTCTTTATACATTTTTAGGTATTAACCCATTATTAGATATACGGTTTGCAAATATTTTCTCCCATTTCACAAGTTGCCTTTCACTTTGTTGATTGTTTTCTTTGGATTAAATGTTTCATTCAAAAGGGTAGTTGAATGGATAAGAAAACAAGACCCTTCCATATGATGCTTACAAGAGACTTGCGTCAGATCAAGACACAAACTGAAAGTAAAAGGATAGAAAAAGATACTTCATAAAAATAAAAATTTTTAAAAAAAAGCTGGGTTAGCAATATTTATTCCAAACAAGAGACAAAGAAGAAAATTCCATTTCTGGGTATTTGTAAGAAGAAACCCAAAACACTAATTCCAAAAAACATATTCATTCATATGTTCATTGCAGCATTATTTATAATAGCCAAGTATGAAAGAAACCTAAGTGTTCATCACTAGATGAATGAATAAAGAAGTAGTACATATATACAATGGAATATTACTATGCCATAAAGAAGAATGCAATCTTGCCATCTGCAACAACATAAATGGACCTAGAGGGTATCATGCTAAGTGAAATAAGTCAGACAGAGAAAGACAAATACCATATGATTTCACTTATATCTGGGATCTAAAAAACAAAATAAACAAACAAAATAGAAACAAACTCATAGATACAGAGAAAATTCTGATGGTTTTCAGATGGGAATGGGGTAGGGAGATGAGTGAATAAAGGAAAGGGATTAAGAAGTACAAATTGGTAGTTACAAAATAATCATGGGGATATAAAATATAGCATAGTCAATAGTATTGTAATAACTATGTATGGTGTCAGAAAGATACTAGATTTATTGGGGTGATCACTTCGTAAATTATATAAATGTCTAATCACTATGTTGTACGCCTAAAACTAATATAATTTTGTATGCCAACTGGAATTGAAAAAATAAAAATTATTTTTTTAAAAAATCTTCTATTCGATGAACATGGGATGTTTTTCCATTTATTTGTGCCTTTAATTTCTTTCAACAGTGTTTTATAGTTTTTAATGTACAAGTCTTTCACCTACTTGGCTAAGTTTATGCCTAACTATTTAATTATTTGTAATGCTATTATAAATGAAATTGTTTTCTTAATTTCCTTTCTGAATTGTTAATTGTTAATGTATGGAAACACAACTAATTTTTGAATATTAGTATTGTATCTTGAAACTTTGCTAAATTTGTTTTTTGGTTCTAACAGTTTGAGTGTATGTGTATGCGTGCATGCGTGGTCTTTGGGGCTTTCTATACATAAGATTATGTTGTCTGCAAAAAGATAATTTTACTTTTTCTTTTCCAATTGGAGTGCCTTTTTTTTCCTTTCCTAATTGCTCTGGCTAGGACTTTTAATACTATGTGATGAGAGTGGGCATCCTTGCCTTGTTTCGGGGCTGAGAAAAAATCTTTCAGTTTTTCACCAGTGACCATGATGTGGGCTTTTCATATTTCTCTTTTATTATATTGAAGTAATTCTCTTCTATTCCTAGTTTGTTGAGTTTCTTTTTTTTACCATAAAAGTGTGTTGGATTTTGTCAAATGTCTTTTCTGTATCAATTGAGATGGTCATGTGTTTTTTGTTCTTTATTCTGTTAATGTGGTATATTACATTGATCAATTTTTATATGGAACCATTTTTTCATTACAGAACAAATCCTGCTTGGCCATGGTGTACTATCCTTTTAAATGTGCTATTGAATTTGGTTTGCTAGTATTTTGTTGAAGATTTTTACATTGATATTCATCAAGCATATTGTCTACAGTTTTCTTATAGTTATCAGTCTGTTTGAACATTCTATTTTTTCATAACTCAGTCTTGGTAGGTTGTATGTTTCTAGAAATTTCTTCAAGGTTATCCAATTTGTTGGTGCACCTCCGTAGGTTTTTAAACCTAATATTCTGCTGCTGGCACTGTATGAAAGTATTTTTATCATGGCCTTCTCCTCAACATTTTATTTTACCATATTTGATAATGTGTTAAAGTTTAATAGGTGAAAAAAATGTACTTTATAGAACTACTTTAAGCAAATGTGAACCTTTTTCTTTCTATGCTTTTTTCAAATGTCCTATATATAAACCATTATCATTTTACATAGAAGTGAGAAATGGTGGTAGTGGTGGTGTGATATACCAGGTGATAGTTTGGAAAACATTTTCTTTAAGTATCCGATATTTCTTGAAGTATCATCACCAAGTGTACTTTCCCCAGAATGCTTTTCCAAGTCAGAAATGGAGGAAGAAAATTTGTTTTTTGACAGGAAAAAGTAAATGATGACATGAGTATGACAGATAACAAAAATCAAATTATCCATATAAATTTAATTTGCTCTTAAATTATAGGCATGTATAAATTAATACACATTAAACTCGGAGTCTCTAATTGCCAAGCACTTTTTTAGGAGTCAAAGCCTTAATTAAACAATAATATCAAGAATAGAGTCACTGCGGGCCATGCAAAAAGTAAATCATCCACAGATGATCTTTAAAAGGTTAGGTATATATACATAAATAAATATGCATATGCATAGAGAAGAAGAGAAGTAAAAGCCTTATCTTAAAATGCAGATGTTTTAGAAATTAAAAATATATCTTCAGGCCTCAGGGACATTTCTAGCTATAATGGCATGAAGAATTCAGAGAATCTTTTTTTCATAAAGCAAGTATAATAAACTGGACAAAATTGTCATAAACAACAATGTCAAAGGTCTGGAAAATGACCAAAGGCAGACAATGAATTGAGAAGCATTTATTCTTGAAAAATTGCTAGAGCTTTGGGTAAAAGCATCTGGAGTCTGTGACTTCCTTGCCTGAGGATATTCTTATTCATGACCTTCTCTCTTGCTCATATGGTTACTAAAGCAAGGCTGGACAGAAAATCAGTAGTTTTGCTACCAAAGGAAGGAAACTTGCTTTGGAACAGAGGGAGAAACTCATGACTTTGACAAACACCATAAAGAACAAATGAGAAAAACCCACAGCTCTTCTAGTTTGAGGTTGTAGTCCTATTTTGAGCAGGCAGCGAATAGATAGAAATTACATGGGGAGATCTTGGAAAGGAGCATAATTTACAGGCTAGATAAGCTCTCTACACAACCATGGTTGACTGGGAAACTGTGAGTACACAAAGGGGAAACCTGAGAGAGCCTAGTGAGAAGTCAAAACCAAAAATGACTTGAGACCAGCTGAGTTTTGAACATGCTCCCCAAACCACATGCATAGTGATTGCCAGATGTCTTATGGTCTGGCAGTTTTTGAGCCAACTCATTGGCTGACCCCTAAGTTATGCAGATACAGGGGCAACCTCTATTAATCCAAGCTAAAAAAATATAAATAAAAAACTACACAGATAACCAGCAGCTGCCTACAGGAGGAAAGATTTTATATTTTAAGCCCAAAGAACAAAATAAGAGAGAGAGAGAGAGAATCAAAATCAGAGTTGCTACAATATATTATCAATTACAGTATATAAAATGTCCCTTTCTCAGCCAAAAATTACCAGACAATCAAAGAAAATGTGTCCTGTGCAAGGGGTGGGGGAGGCCCATAGGGGAGCAGGGGGAATGCAGTCAATAGATCCTAAATCTGAGTGGGAACAAACATTGAATTAATTCATGTGCAATAAATTAAAGTATCAAAATAATAACCTAACAAATATAGAATCTTAGTAGAGAAGTGTTCATTACAAAAAAAAAAGATAATTGGAAATTTGAGAAATGAAAACACAATTATCAAAACGAAAAATGCCTAACATGGGCTAACATCAGATTGGAGATAACAGGAGAAAGAATCAATGAACTTGAAGATAGATTAACAAATATTATTCAATCTAAAGAACAGATAGGGGAAAAAAAACACTGAAGGAAAATAATAGAGCTTTAGATACTAATTAGTAATGCCAATATTCATGTAATAGGATTATTAAAAGCATTGAGAAAAAGAGGCAGAGCTCCCTATCAAAATAGCTGCTTTACTGAAGAAATTGACAAACATCCTAAAAATTATATGGAAATGCAAAGAAGCTAGAATAACAGTCAAGTTTTTAAAAGAACAAAATTAGAGAACATGCTAATTTTAAAATTTTTGATAAAACTGCAGTAATCAAGACAATGTGGTATTGGCCTAAAGACAGATAGACTGATCAATGCAACTGAATAGAGTACCCAGAAATAAACTCTTAATTTTCTAGTCAATTGATTTTTGAGAGATACCATGAGAATTCAATGGATAAGAGGCAGCATTTTCAACAAATGGTGTTGAAAGAATTGGATAACCATATGCTAAAAACTTACCTTAAATCTTTTATTTACACCATATGCAAAAATTAACTCAAAATAAAACTATAAATTTCCTAGAATAAAACCCAGGAAATAATCTTTGTGACCTTTTGTTAGGCAAAGATTTCTTATGTATAATACAAAAAGCACAACACATAAAAGAAAAACATAATAAATTATAAAATTAACAATAAAAAAATATTTTTAAATATCATTAAGAAATTGAGAAAACAAGCTACAGACGGAAAAAATATTGCAAATTATATATTTTATAAAAGATTTGTACATAAGATTTGTATGTAGAATACGTAAAGAACTCTTTCAACTCAATACTACAAAGAGAAAAAAAAATTTTTTTAAACAGATTTCAATAGATATTTTAACAAAGAGACATTCAAATGACTGTCTCATGAAAAGATGTTCATCATCATTAGTCATTAGGGAAATGCAAATTAAAACCACAATGGATTATACTACACATTTATTAGAATGGCTATAACCAACAGATTGATAATACCAAGCATCTATGATGAACAAACAGGATCCCTCATATATTGCTGGCAGAAATGTAAAAAGGCACAGACACTTTGGAAAATAGTTTGGTAGTTTCTTAAATAGTTAAACACACTTACCATATATTCTAGCAATTCTACTCCTGGATATCTATCTCTCCAAGAATATTGAAAGCATACATCCATACAAATACTTACATGTGAATGTTCATAGCAGCGCTGTTGATAATAGCCCAAAACTGGAAACAATCCAAATGTTCATCATCTGGAGAAAAGATAAATAAAATGTGGAATATCTACACAATGGAATACTATTCAGCGATAAAAATGAATAAACACTGATACATCTACAATATAAATTAACCTAAATATCATTATGCTAATTGAGAGAAGTCATATATAAGATATTGTAAGATTCCTTTCATATGAACTTTCTCAAAAAGGCAAAACTATAGAGACAGGGAGCTGATGGTGGTTGCCTAGGGCTAAATTTTGGAATAGAAATTGATTACTAAAGGGCCAAAGGGAACTTTTCATTTGTAGTGGTCTAAGTGTTTTGAAACTAGATTGTTGTGGTGATTGCATAATTTATAAAATTCCTAAAAATCACTAAATCATACTACATTGGGTAAATTTTATTATGTCAAATTATATCTCAATAATACTATATGTATATACATATATGAATATTCACATTTTTCTATTGATCTTTCTGTTATCACATTATCTCAAAAATTATCTCAAAAATTATCTCTCAGCTCCTCTGATTTTTAACATTGCTCACAGCCCTACACTTTCAATTCTATCTCAAGTACCATAAAAGAATCACGACAATATCACTATTTCCTTAATTTCTCTACTGGCTAGTCTAGTTCATTCACTTTAAAGCTGAGACATTTCCTTTTGCAGAAGACAAAGGGGATTCCCTACTAGCTGAGTGCCAATTTGAGTATTAATATTTTTTTCATATATTTCTGATGTAGGTAGGGTGGTATCATGTTATCACAGATTCGATAAACTCCTTAAGCAGTTACCTAATCTAATCTACAAACAATAACAGTTAGTGAGTACAAAAGGTTATTTTTAAAACCCAAGTCTAGCTGACTACATCCCTCTTGCCCTTAATTAATATCTCATACACTTCACTCAGCTTCCTCCTTCTCATATCTTGCCATGGTCTCACTTGTGTTCTCCCATATCATAAGAGAGAGGAAATTTTTACTTAGAAACCTACAAGTATATAGCCTCAGGACCTGCAAATAGTAGAAAAAAACTCTGAGCTCTTATTTTTTAACACAATTGAATATCAACTGGAGTTATTTCACTCAAGGCCAAATTTTAACCTGAGTGGATGAATTACTGATTCAAGGTAACAAAAAAATCCCCCACAAATTGCAGAGGGGAGAGGGGAGGGGGTGGAGGAGGTAGATGAGGTAAAGGGGTCAAATATGTGGTGACTGAAAGAAATCTAACTATAGGAGGTGAACACACAGTGTAAATATATATATGCCTTAAAATGTACAACTGAAACTTATTGGATTTCATTAACCAATGTCACCATAAAAAAATAATAATTAATTAACTTAGAAAAAACACAAATTGATCACAACTTTAGTGAGCATTAAGAAAGACTAGAATACATTTTACTAATTTACATATTGTCTACAGCCATGCCACCCTGAACATGCCCTATCTAGTCTGATCTCGGAAGCTAAGCAGAGTTGGCCCTGGTTAGTACTTGGGTGGGAGACCACCTAGGAATAACAGGTGTTGTAGGCGTTAAAAAAAAAAAAGAGTTTACTAATTTACATATTTATAATTCTTTGTTATTCACAAAGCAATTTCTCATGTAATTTTATTAATTTTTCATGAGTCTTGTGAAGTGGGTATCATTAGCCCAGTTTTACAGATGGAAGAAATAATAAGTTTAACATATCATCCAAATATGCATAGAAGTAAATGATAGATTTGTCTCTTAACTACAAGTACACTCTTCTTAAAGTTAAACCATAAACTGATTAATTGTTTCCTTATTGAAAAATTCAGTAAATCATAATGGCTCTCCTCTATTATAAGGATGAAGAGGACTGAAATATTCCTGTTCTATACTTCAACTTCAAATTTTGTAATATTCGCAGAAATCTGTGTTTGTGGTCCCGAACACAGCAGCAGCATGAGAGACCCAGCAGTTTCTGGTCACGTCACATAGATTGTGTTGACTAAATGTTTCCATCTTGATGGATCTGTGATCATTTTCTAACATGGAAATATAGCACCATTATAAGACCAAGAGGCCTTTGGGGAATGCCATTTAACTCAAATCAGTGAATTTTAAAGGTAAAATTTGGCAAACACTGTACTTTTTTATTAAAATAAATACAAAGAATAATTAGCAAATTTATTAATCATGACCTGCTAGGGGGCTATTTGCATTAATTTTCTAGTCTTCTTTAGAGATGCTGCCTATCAGTATAAATATGTAATTGATAAATATGTATAATTTCATATTTCTTCTCCAGTTATATGGTCATTTTGTGCTTTACAAGGACCTATAAAATCTATTATTTGATTTCATTCTTTCATTAGATATGGCCATGCCAGAACGCAGTCAAAGAAGTAGATTTTCTTGTCGTATTAGGAAACTCTGGGTCAGAAAGTTCATTATTTGCTCAAGTGTTTATATTTTCAGAAGAAAATGGATTAGTAAAGTTTTCACATGACAGTTATAATTAAGGAATGATGTATTACTTAAGCTAGCAAATGATTATTCTGTAAAATAAAAATCAAAGCAGGACATTGAATAATGAAGCTGAAAACCAGTTTTCCTTGCTATAGACATTATTTTAATTACTTGTTTTATTTATTTATTGTTATTATTAATAGCTCTATTAATTGAGAGATTGATATGTGTCAAATATTTCACTATGCATTTTACATGCATTATTTCATATGAATTCTTTCCATGAAAAATTATAAAGGTATGTGTATCCCTATTTTAAAAATGTTACCTAAGATTAGTGGGTAGATTTGTCTAAAATTACATTACCATTAAAACAATAAAGTCAGGATTGGAACTCAAGTGTTTCAGAGTCTGAAGAACTTACTTCTAGCCAATAAATTATAATCTGGCAAAACATCAGATATTAAAACACCACACACACCTATGTGCAAATGGATATATACATGTCCCATCCACATACATTTGTGCACATGGATGCACACATATCTAAACAGCTTATAAATGTCAGTTGTTATATATGCAAAATGCCTTTTCTTCTTGATATTTTATTCCTCAAATAGGCATAGTTATTTTAGAATTACAATGTCTCCATTCTATGAGAGCCATGATGTAAGGGACTGCAAAGACTCTAAAGGAGTAATTTCATTCCATGGAGACCATATTATGCATGTTATGAATGTTTAAGATAGAGTGCACAGTCTGTCATGTCAACTCTCATCTACTTCAATGACAGATTATTTTTCTTCCAGCACTAGTGGTTTGAATATATCAGCTACCAAAGAGGGGACATTTTTCTTGAAGTTCAAACACACACACACACACACACACACACACACACACACACACACACACACACTAAATCCTGATGGAACCGCAAAACAGAATTCAAGTAGCATTAAAACTCTAACATACATTCACAAAAGCAAAATAATGTAGCATTTTGCCAAACAATTCGGTGAGCATCAGAGTCTTTAATTCACCCTGGATAATGTTAGCTACATGCAACACGTAGAACTCCCATTTATTGAGTATTATTATGTGCCAGATACTATGTTAAATTGTCTACATGAATTATCTCATTTACTCTTCACCATGACCCTATGAGGTAGAAATGATTATTTCTCTTTTCAATAGGAGAAAACTAAGCTAAGAAAGGTCAAGTTAACTTGTTCAAAGGCACTCAGCTCAAAAGAGACAGAACTGGATTTCCAACTCTGGCTTTAGAAACTGAGCTCATAAGCTCTACGTATATGTACACATATAATATATTTGCATTAGAACTAAGAAACCAAATTTTAGCACAAGGGAAATTCAAATTTACAAGGGGGCAAACACCAGAATGTTTGGAAGTCAATTTGTATGACAAAATATTCAAAAGGTGATATCCATTCATGAGACATATTTAGGCTTCTAAAAATTCTTTTCTAGACTCTCAATGCACGAGACTATGACTTCAAATGACATTTGTCTATTTCTGCTTGAAGCTCTTGCTGAGATCAAAATAGCAAGGGGAAAACATTTGAAAAGAGTAAAGGAAGTGTATTTTGTAGTATATATTTAACTTTTTTTAATGGAAAGTTATATTTGATCCATTTGTGTCCTAGATTTGTTTTGGCAAACAGCACTCATCACTTGTGCCAACTCTAGCCAACCCATGCACCTTGAAATGAATTCTGAGATTATGCCCAGAAAGCAGTGATTAATTACATTGTCTGTCATGGCAGGGGTGTGGCAGTATGCAAGACTTATATTTGCTACCCCTCCCTGCCTTAGTTAGACAAATAAATTTACCCCTCCTGAAATATATTTCAGAGTAGTTTGCCTTCAAACAAGTAAAGTGTAAGGAAGAAAGGAAGGAAGGAAGGAAGGAAGGAAGGAAGGAAGGAAGGAAGGAAGGAAGGAAG
>NW_006438088.1:7452127-7458052 GCF_000325575.1 Pteropus alecto
GGAAAAAAAAGGAAGGAGGGAAGGAAGAGAGAAGGAAGAGAGAAAGAGAAAGTTAGGAAGAAAGGAAGGGAGAGAGGGAAGAAAGGAAAGTCAGGATGACTATCTTGATAAGTGGAGTAAGCCTTAACCTAAAATGTCCAGACTGACTACATGGATAAGATTGGTTTAATAATTGTTGAACTTGCTGCACATTTGGTTTTTACACCTACCTATCAAATGTCTCCTCACTGTCCCACATAAGCAACAATCCGGCCCTTGACACAATAACTTCTCTCAGGCTATCTTTCCTTGTCATGATTTCCCTCCTACCTTGTCTGTCTAGCTATAGTCTTCCTATTCAAGTACTGCTTCCACCGTGAATCCTGGTGCGGGAGCTCTTGAGGAAAATCTTAGAGGCTCTCTCTAACATGGCCCCAGAGGGGCTTCATCCTTGGTTATTTCACCACAATCCCCAGGGGGGCCATATAGCTCTACAGATGAGACCTCCAGAGGTCAACTAGCTGGCTAGAGACCAAACTGGGTATTTAAACTCAACATTTCCACATTTCAATTGTACCAGATTATCACCTCCTAATCAGCCAAATGTAATCCTTTCCTAGCAAGTAGAACACTGGCTTCCATTCTCTAAACAAATCTCTTTAATTGATCTTTCTTGTTATTCATTGACTCTTTCATGTGAATAGATTGTCTTCCCAGTGAGACTGTAAAGCTCTGTGGGCTGAATTCTTGGAGGAACAGTATGGAATCAAGAAAGGAAACAGGGTTAGCCTGCAGAAGATCTGGCTTCTAGTATCAGCTCTGCACAATCGGGCCACAGAACTTCTCAGTTAATTCATTTCTCTAAAAATGAGTTTTCTTATTCCTAAAATAGAGTGAATAATAGCCTTGTCTATTGCTCAGGATTGTTATAAAGACCAGTAAGGTATTGTATTAGCAAATGCTTTGCAGTTCATTAACCTTATACACATTAAGGCAATCTCATATTCCCTTTATGCCCTTATCAGCCTACTTTCATTGAAGGGGCAGATCGTAGCATCCTGGACTTTTGTTCTAGCTTGCAAAGACTGTCCCCACACATTAGCTGGGACAGCCTGTGCTTTCCTTCTGGGCCAGGTCCCAGTGTCCTTGCCCAACAAAACTCTTCACAGTATAAATATGACCTTTAAGACACTATCTGCAAGAAATTTATTTCGTTTTCTAGTCTTTGTCAATGTTTACATTCATTTTAAAAAGGATTGTTTTAATACTTAATACTGTGGGGCATATGATGAAATTGCATCACTGCCATTTATAAGTTTATTCTGAAGAAAATGTAGTTCTCTACCTGCCAACATCTGAAAGCTATAAATAGTGAGAAAAATAGAGAAGCCTTAAAAGTCTATTGAAATGTATTGGATTTGGAGAGTTTCTTGGATGGCCAGAGTGGAAAAATATTTTGCTAAAAAATAGGGAGTGTTGCTCCTACTGGCATTGAGGCAGACGGTTTAGTTAGTATTTACCCAGCCTGTGGCGAGGGAACACTTGGCTGTTTATTTCAGTGGAGGGGATGTTGGGAGACGCTGTTTGTCTAGTCAGAAATGCCCTTTGAGACTGCAAGGCTACCTGTGACCAATTTTCAACTAAATTTATCTTTGGACTTTATGTAAGTAATCCAGCCTTAACCAAATCCATTTGGTCTTCTGTATAACCATGTCACTGAATCCTTACCAAAAATCTCCCTGTTTTGGTCTACAATGATGGCTTCTTCTGATTATTCAGCCAAAGTGATTTTGAGACTTAAATATGAGCTCTGGATAAGTAGACTGAGTTTTACTTAATGTAGGAAATAACTATCATTTATTAAATAAAATAAACTGATAAACAGTCATTTTCAAACATCTCTGCTCCTTGTTCCATGGTAGAATAAATTATACATACTATTGACCATTAATCGTTGTGGCTAGCTTTCTTTCATGAAGCGATTTGTTTTACTTCATTTGTTGTTTGAAAGCAGAGCTAAGGTTTTTAATAACTACTCTCATTGCCAATCTGACACTGACAAGGTGAATAGTTGAAAAATGTGTTATTTTTCAATCTAAAGCATTTCAAGTGTCGTGCTCTTTTGATAAAATTCAATAGTTTAAAGGACAACATGGCTGTAATAAAGTACAAAAGTACATTTCCCAGATTATGATTAAATAGCGATTACAATTTGTTAAGGAGCTTTGTTTATTTCCGTTGGCTTTAATTTTCATGTGTAATCCCATAGGCTTTTTTTGGCCATTATTTCAGGCTGCTCAATTTGAAAGAGAGATCTTGTGAGCCAAGCAAGATACTGATGCTAGGGCTGTATCTCCATAATACTTCATAAATGTTTCACCAATGTAAAAATCGAACACAAAGATTTGTGAAGCAGAGATTTGATTGAGGGATTTCCACAACATTATTTTTACTCCTATTTCCCTGTTTATTTCTACATCCTTATTTCTGTATCATTAACCATTAAACCTTCTCAAAACTCTTGTGAATAGTTATTATGACCCCATTTTATAGATGATAAAGTTGCAGTCAGAGGAAATAAAAGCCTAGAATAGTAAATAGTACCTCCAGGGTTTGCCCCACTTTGAGCTTGACAAATGTGTTAAATCAAAGATAAAGACCTCCATGTTGTCAAGGAATCAGTTCACCCGAGCCTTCATATCCTCCTTAGCTCTGATCCCATATAGCGGCCCCTCTTGAACTGGTTGCTGCAGCAAAATAATTCTAATGTGGGAGCATCCTGACTTAGAGGACTTTGACAGGCTAATGCACGTGTAGGATGGGCTCTGCTTGCGCATGTTCCAGGGAGCTGTGTTTAACTTATACCATTCCAGGGGATCAAGGCATCCTAATTAGGAGCTACTGCCTGGTGAATAATACGCCAGGAAACTATTACTTGGGATTAATCATTGTCAAAGAATTAAGAATTGTATACAAAAGCATAAGTTGTATACTGCAAATAAATGAAATTTGGAGAATCTAAAATTAGAACAGTACCGAGTCATGTGCTTTTACTGTCAATTTGTTTTTCAATTGTCTTTCATAAGTTTCTTACTGAAAGCCTCATACTATATGTTTTAATAGTAAAAAGAGTGATCTTTAAACAGTTAATCTTAAGATTTTTCTAAACACTTATCACTGGAAGTTTTTTTTTTTTAATTATAATCTCTTTAATTATGTTAAAGATAATTAATGATACTATGTTAAAAATAAGTAATGATACTACTCTCCAGGACTTAGCCATCTATTTCTTTGCTTTCCTTGCCCTTCAATGTCAATACTAAATTAAAGCCAAAAATATTACCAAATGCTATTGTTGCCTAAGTCATGGAAATTAAAGAAAAGATGTGAGGAAATGTGCAGAAGGAAAAGAAGAGAAAGCAAGGCTATGAGTACAGAATCACAGTATTGGAAAGTAGCATGACATAATAGGAAGTATAGGGCTTTGGAGCCAAATAGATATAATCTCAAGTCCCAGATTAGAAATTTACAAGACCTAGGTTATTTAGAAAATTAGTTAACCTGTCTGAGCTTCAGTTTCTCCATGGATAAAAACTAATACACTAGCTTTGCGCAGTGGCAGTATCATAGCTAATGAAATGTATTCACAGTATGATTATTGCTAATTGAAAACTTTTCCTCGTACCCTGCCATGATGACTTGAAATATAGTCAGCACTGGCAATTTTTAATAGTCTCTAGGAAGACTGAGGAAAGGAATAAAAACAATACACATCTCATGGAGATACTGAGAGTAATGAACAAGTATCCAGCTTGATAATTGTAGCTTCTAGCCAGGAAAGCAACACTAGACTTCATCTCAACCAATACCCACCCAGGATAGCGATCCTCTCACTAGTACCTCTGTCAGAAAAAAGGCTGCTTATGAATGTGAAGCTTACGGTTTAACAAAATGGTCACTCTTTCTCAGCTATACTTATTAGAAACGTATTCTTAAAAGTAAGCCAAAGTTTATTTCCCTCTAACTTCAAAAGAAGCTTCTTAGAAAGTAGAACAGAGACCTGTGCCACAGGAGTACATATTCTACCTGTTTCTAGAGGCTGTGGTCCATGCCCCAGCTGCTGCTTCACTGGGATTCACAGGTAGCTCAGCCCCTTAGTTTTTCCCAATGTGAAAAGTTCATTGACGATCCCTCCCCTCTCCTGTAAGTGTGGAGCTGATTTGTATAACTCTGTTTTCTACTTTATAATATCAGGTGTATTCAAATGGCACAGTTTGAAAAACATAGAAAAAGGTTAAAATTTTACTTTTACTATTAACATGTTGGTATATGTCCATCTGCTATTTTTCCTCCATGCGTGAATATATATTTTTCATTAAAATGGTATCATGCTACAGACATCATTTTATATCCTTCTTACTCTGTTCAATTAATTAGAAGATAGAGATACTAGAGCTCAGGGGCTCATCACCCTCCAGGATAATGTGACAGAGACTGACTGATAGGGAAATGAATGAATTTAGACACCCGTGCATGATCAAAACTGATTATACAGACCTCTTAATTTGGAAATTCAGTCTTCTGACTATGAATCTTCATTATAATTTGTAATCTTAAGAGTGGGTTTTGGATCTTAGAAGATATTGGGAATTGTTTAGGTGTATCTAATTAAATAGTCATTAATGCCAAAGAGACATAATCCCACATTTATCTATAATATTTACCCCCAAAAATTATAAAAGTTTGTCATATTTGCTACTAAAATCCCAGAGATACTAAGTCTCTATGAAATACCTAGAAATACTTGCCTAATAGCTCCATCTATAAAAGAGAATTAGGTTAGTTTTGTTATCTCTGGGTTTGTCAGTGCACCTGGACTGTTTATTAACAATAAGACAAGGCAATGTGGATAATCAGGCCAAAGAACGCAGCCCAACCACTGGGTGTGACGAGCCCTGGGGAGAGTCTGGCTCTCAGAAGAGGTTCAGAGGGCAGAGGAGGCGTGGTGTCCAAAACATGCAACCTCTCTAATCCTTGTTCCACTCACACAAAGCTACTGAGCACTTAGGGAAAAGGGCTGTGTTAGAATCATCTCTGTGTTCCCATGGCCCTTTTCAAAGACTGGCATATCATAATAATCCCAACTGGGAGTTATTGTGTGCCTTTTCTACTTCCCACTTTGCTCTAGACACTTTACCTATGTACGCTCATTCAACTCTCACAAAATCCCGATGGGATGGGAATTGCTAACCACATTGTAAAGATAAGGATGAAAGCCCATGGAATCAATTAGTTCATGGTCATGTGGTCAGTAAGTATGGAGGAAGGATTTATTCATTCATTTATTCAAACATTTATTGAGCACCTACCATATACCATATGTCTGGGTGGTAGGGCTAGGATTCCAGCTCTCATGAAGTTTACATTCTGGGGGACAAGAAAAGGAAAATAAACAAGGAAACCAAATAAATACGCAAGGTGATTATAGAAATTAGTAAGTGCCAGGAAGACAGAGAAAAAAAAAAAAAACCATGATATTGACAGAGAAGGACTGGCAGAGAAAAAAGAGTTGATTTAGAAAGAGTAGTGAGGAAGTATTCGCCAAGGGGTAAAATTTAAGCTGACACTTGCCTGAAGAGAAAGATCCAGAAATATGTACAAAAGTCCTGAAACAGGACCAAGTTTGGCTTGTTTAAGAACTGTGGTAGGCAGTGGCCACATTATGTTGATATTTGCAGGCCATTATAAGGAGTTGAGATTTTATTCAAAGTGTGATGAAAAACATTTAGAAGTTTTGAAGAGAGAGAGAGATGATCTGATTTACATTTTTTAGAGATAAAAATCTCAGCCAGTTTTACTCTGAAGCCCCATGCTCTTAACCCGAGGGCAATAATGTGTTTCAAAGAGTTGGTGAATAATTAGTGTAGAATAAAGGAGTAACAAAGA
>NW_006438088.1:7458098-7471811 GCF_000325575.1 Pteropus alecto
AACGAGAATCTAAAACAGGTGTAGTCCATTAAGACTGTACATCTGAGGGTGCACTGCTCAGAAGTTTCCTGGTCCGACCCATCAATCAAGGATACAGACCTTAAGAGAAATAAACTGACAAAAGCAAGAAAAAAGCAGGTTCTTGGATGGGCAAAAGTACTAGGAAGATTCTCAGAAAAGGAAAAAGGGGGAAGTGGCTAACTCAGAAGCTCAGGATTTGTGAGTACTAAGAGGAAGGAGGCATTAGAATGAGAAACTTGGAGAATGGGAAATACAACCCAGGGACTGACTGAGAAACCACCACCAGCCCCGCCTGTTCTCCTGCTAGGATGAGCTTCTGGGGAACAATGTGTAGAACTTGGAGACCATCACCTTCTGTATAATGTGAGTGGTGCTGCATATGGGGGTGAAATGGGTGTAGATTTCACTCTGGGGAAATGAGAAAACACAAGGCAAAGGAAATTGGAGAGGAAGAGAGGAAGGAATCTCCAAGTTTAGTGTGATTTTTCTCTTAATTAACCTTCTCTGGTTTTTATTAGTCATCTCCTCTATTTTGTCAAGGCATACATCAAGTTGATTTAATAGCTCGTTCTGAAATTTCGCAGGATTACTGAGGTCATAACTATCGTCAAATTGAGTTGTGTATATTCTGCAAATTTAAGGTAATTTTCATAAATCTAATGAATTTTTCATTCTCCCTTCTTCATCTTTCCTACTCTATTCTCCCCCTGCCCCTTTCTCTGTCTTTCAAACTCTCTTTCTCATTTTCTGCCTCTTCCTCCCTCGTTTCCTCTTTGTATGTGTATTGAGGATAAGTTAAAAAAAAAAAAAAGTTTGAAGTAAATCAATATGAACTTGTATTTTCTGTGAATTTATATTTTAAATTTTTTTGAATATAAGAGCAATATCTGTTCTCTAAGCTTCAGGCACATTTTATATAATCCAGAATTTCTTTAAAAAAAAAAAAGAAACTGAAAATAATTTATCCTCAGTGGTTCATTGGTCATTTCTGCAAGTTCTTTCATTATTTGTGTGTAATTCACTTGAATCTGAATACATGAAATCATTTAAATCAGTAGATTCCTTACTATCTCTTTCATTGATTTGTGTTTTAATTTCCTCTTAATGATGTTTATTTTATACTATTTAGTTTGGAGAGCCTTGCTGGAGAATGTAAAAGAAAATTAGGAGCTGAGGAGTTCAGCTTTCTATGTGTCATGTGTTAATATGGCACCATCTGCCCCCAGGCAACTGGTCTATTCCTTCCCTGTTCTCTTCTGGGTAGTAAACATATTTACTCAAAAGGAAAAAGAAAGGAGAGAACAAAGGTTTGCTGCCAAGGGGTGGGGGAGGGAAATGGAATGACACCCATTAGTGCAAGATAACAGGCTATTTACCCCAGGCTACTGTCAGGTCCCAAAGCCACCTGCTTGCTTCCATATCTGCTACAGCCTCTTTGCACAGCTCCCACCAAAAATTAAGAGGAAATAGGGGGTAACATTTGTTTTATCTGTGAATTCCATAACCACCAGAGAGATAGAGAGCCCAGTCTTGACCATTTTCAATTTTCGAAACCTAGCTCAAGCAATACCTCCACTATGCAACCAGCACCTGCATACACCTCCTGCATACACCTCCACAAATCTCACAGCCAGCCACTCTCTTCTCTGTCCTGCATCCATTTCTCATACATATCTCTATTAGTCTCATCACACTATAACATACTATTTTCATCTCTCTCTCAGTTGATTGGGATTAGTGTATTAGTTTGCTAGCACTGTCATAACAAATTATTACAACCTGAGTGGCTTAAACCACAGAAGCTTATGTCTCACAATTCTTGAAGCTACATGTCTAACATAAAGGTGTCAGCAGGGTTGATTCCTTCCAAGGGCTATCAGAAGTAATCTTTCCATGCCTCTTTCTTAGCTTCCACTGGCTTGATGGCAATCTTTGGTGTTCTTTGGCTTGTAGATGCTTTGCCCCTGTCTCTGCCTTCATGTTCACATGGCACTCTACTTGTGTGTGTGTCTGTCTTTTCATATGGCATTCTTTTTGTATGGACACCAGTCATATTGAATTAGTCTTCCCCCCACTACCCCCACCTCCAGAATGACCTCATCTTAACTAATAGCATCTTCCATGACCCTCTTTCCAAATAAGGTCACATTCCAAAGTACTGAAGGTTAGGACTTCACCATGTGAATAGGGCACAGTTCAGCCCATGTTGTATTCACCTTTGCATACATAACTCCTAACACAGTGTCAAGTCTTTGCTTAATATATGTTTAAAATATGCTTAATTGGCTTAAATACATATCTCTGCCACTTCAAGTGTAGATGCAGGCCAAAGTGAACATGGGAGCTAAGTTTTTTTTTTTTTTTTCTGAAAGGTAGAATTATCCAAAAGCCAGAAAATCTCTGAAAATAGAATGGATTCTCTGATCTAAAGAGACCTCAAAGTGATCATCTGTGGCTTGCATAATATCCACCTCAGTCCTCATGCGAGAAGACTAGATGTGACAATATATGTCAAGCCCATTATCTGGCACATAGAGGCGATCAACCTTTGGCCTGGCCCCTGGGACCTCACACATAAAGAATGAGGCCCTTGAAGTCTGCAGACCATATTCATTTTGCAAATACCTGCAAAGACAGACCCCCGTTCCTCCATTTCACCTTATCTTCTATTAGAATCTGAGAATGATGAGACGTCAGCAGACTTGTTACTGTACTGGTCTCAGGATGGAGTGGTTACAAAAAGAGATAAGGCACACTGAAAGGTGCTTCAGATCCTTAGAGGTGGGAGGTTCAGAGCGCGATAGGGCAGGGCTATGAGAATAGCAAAGAGTGAGGACAAGAAGGTGGAGGGCCAGTCAGTTACGTAGACATGGACTTTGGCAAGTACCTCTGGGCCCACACTGGCCAAAGGTCAGCAGGGTTTTTCCTTCTGAGGAGAACTGAAGGGAATCTAAAAGTGAAGAGAGATGATAAAATAATAATAATAGTGTGTATTAGGAACTTGCTAGGTGCCAGAGGTTATACTAAGCCCTAAATTCGTTATTTTATTTAATCTTCACAACCACACTCTGAAGTAGTCATTACTGCCATTTAGCAGATAGAAAAACTGAAGCTAAAAAAACTGCCCCAAATTAAAGAAGGCTTTGAAACCAGCTTTTCCTGAATTCGAGTCAATATTCTTAACTACTTCATGAAAGACACACAGACCTACTGTCTTATTTTAACTTACGCCAAACCGTAGCATAATTTTAGACACAAAGAAATGGCAACCCTTTCTCTTTCCTTATCACTTGCTTTCTGGTTATTAGAAGAAAATTAAAGGAAAAATCTTTCCAAACAAAAAGAGTTTGTGAGAAGTAAGGCATCAATGTGAATGAAATTTGATCAAAATATCAATGGCAGTATGAGAGGTAGCTGAAATCAGGAGGGACACAATTTCTGGTAAAAGGGAAAGCAGAGATTGGTGATGCCAAAAACATGTCCCTAAGCCACCTTTTTGCAAAGTCTGGTCATATTGATACGCAGCCAAACACAAACCGAGGCTGGATCCAGAGGTTTTTTCATGCTCCATCTGGGCTCCTGGGTGCAGAACCTCCATTGAGGAATTTGGCTGTGAACACCGAGTTGGGTACCTAGAGTTTCAACTCAGCTTTAAAGAAAAGAGAGAAAAAAAAATCACCCCTTTTCTTTTATCCTCATGTTAAGACCTGTCTGAAGGAGAGGCTGTAAAATGACTAATGAGCTTGAGGACTGAATTTCTAAATACTAGTTCCCAAAATTCTTTTCCCCTCTCCAGTGCTGAGAGATGGGAATGAAGACTTGGATTTTACATACACCCATTTCTTTGGGATAGAAAGATCCAGGACATTGCACTCAGTGAAATAATCAACCTGCTTCATTGATAGATAGATAAACATTAATGCAAAAAATTCAAATAAAATTTTTGGCTCGGCATTTGTGCCTCCCTCCTGAGGTCTTCATTCATCATCCTGGTGAATTTACCAGGGTTCAGATCATTGTCGGGAACCCAGACGGCTCAGATACATAAATTGTCAGCACATCTCTTTCAGGGACCACTCACGCTTGCCAAGCTCATGGGGTAGATATATAAACCTAATGCCAAATTATTATGTACGATGAACAATAAACATCACAGGGACTAAAGGACTTCAAGCCCATACCACTAGTACATTTCTTATAGCGGGCACACCTCTTTGGAAAGCCAAATCACATTGAAAGCTTAGTTTGGGGCCTGGGAAGCAGAACGAGGGGCATTAAAGAAGAAAATACTTAGTGGCATGAGGCTGAGATGGCCAGATGCAACCATCTTGCAGAACAGAAGCCTGTTGGCTAAGATTTCCTCTCCCAAGATGCCACAGTACAGGTCTCCCCCACTATGTGAAAATAGAGCATTTCTGTGAAAACTTTCGTAAGCATAAATGGCGTAAAGCAAAGAAGTAATTACCATTAATTTATAATTAAATTTTTAAATCTTTCCAGATCCAAAAAATAACCTACAAAATCATACCAAATACGTTTAATTACATCTAGTTTTATACTAAGCGTAACATCCTTATGAACTCTCTTAGGTTTTGCTGATACTTAAGACAGCAGTCCCCAACATTTTTGACACCAGGGACCGGTGCTCCTAATGCCTAATGCTCTGAGGTGGAGCTGAGTCAGTGTTATTAGCACAGGAGAGCAGCTGCAAATACAGATGAAACTCTTCGCTCACTTGCCGCTCACCTCCTGCTGTGCAGCCCAGTTCCTAACAGGCCACAGACTGGTACCGGTCTGTGGCCCACGGGTTGAGGATCCCTGCCTTAGGACACATCTTGCTATCAGACACACAAAATAAATTGAGATAAAGCACAGATGCTCACAAAAATACTTAGTGGCATGAGGCTGAGATGGCCAGATGCAACCATCTTGCAGAACAGAAGCCTGTTGGCTAAGATTTCCTCTCCCAAGATGCCACAGTACAGGTCTCCCCCACTATGTGAAAATAGAGCATTTCTATGAAAACTTTCATAAGCATAAATGGCGTAAAGCAAAGAAGCAATTACCATTTATTTCACCTAGTAAAAACAGGTGCGAATGTAGTAAGTGATGGCAGCTAGATGCTGAGGTACTGAGTGAGGTCCAGAGGAAGGAACATCCAGGGCCCCGTTGGCTGCTGAGGGTGCCGTGGCCTCTAGAACTGCTGTGCTGTTGCAAAACAAACATTGAACGTTATAATCACTTTTCGCCTTTTCTTGTAAAAGCGAAAATCCTCTTCGGATTTATTTCACCTAGTAAAAACAGGTGCGAATGTAGGTCTTTCATAAATGCAAAATGGCAAAAAGCAAACTTCCAAAAAGTAGGCAATACCTGTACTTAGATGGGCAGACGTCTGGCAGCTTAGTGTCTGAAGCTTTTTTTTATGTTTTCATGGCTAACCAACGCTTTTATTTGTCTTTTCTTTTTTTTAGGTATGATAATACGGCATATCTGTTATCAATCAAATCTTCAGGGCCTAGGAGTCATTCTGTCTTTTTATGGTAACTTCCTTTCTCGGTTTTTATCTATTATTTGTTTATCTTCCAAGGAAATCCTCTGATAATCTTATTTTCCTTTAAGAGAAAGTAAGCCTTTTCAAGCTTATATAAAAAGCGTCATGTGAACCCCCACACACTGGCAACAATATTCATTTTAACATCATTGGTGAACAGAAAGAGTATGGGAGGCAAGATACTCAGACCAAATAACTTGCCCTGGTAAACCAAGAATTTAATATGGTAGAATATATTGCATCCCTCATTCATTTACTCATTCTTTCATTCCACGAGCATTTTTTGAGAACCTGCCATTGACTTGTCATGTTCTAGACACAGCAAAACAGTAATGAACCAAACAAGATCACTGTTCTATGGAACTTTAAATTCAAGTGAGAGGCAGGGAGACAGACCACAGACAAAACACAAAATTAAAGAGAAATAGGCAGTGGCTAGTGCTCTGATCGAAATAAAACACATCTTAGGGAGCAACTGGTTTGAGTGGTCAAAAAAGTTCTTTCTGGGATGATGACATATAAACTTATACCCACAGAACAAGAAAGAAATAGCTGTATGTAAACCTGGGATAAAAGCCTTCTACACAAAGAGTACATATGGTACGAGTCATATATCTAACTATTACGCTGAAAATCTCTCACTTATGAGTATCTTACAAGCATTTTATAGAAAAGAATTGCATTGTAGATATTCTCTAGAACATGGAAAAGGTAGAGCCTAAATTTTAGATGCTTGTTGGTTTCAGGATACCATCCATGGAACTTGAAACTAAAGACACTGGACAATTTTCTTACTTTATTCACCCAGCTATTATACATGTGGTAGATAATTAAGACAATCTAAGAGAACTACATATGGTTTGTCTGTTTTCCTGCTCCTCATCTCCTCTTTCCCCCACCAATAGCCTTAAAAACCTGCAACGATGCCAGCACAGTTTCAATGCCTCTACTAAACTGGCAATATTGACCATTTATACTCTCATATTTGCATCTCATTTTCTAAGCAAGGAGAGAGCTGCTTGGGTAGATTTGTGGTCTTTCATTAAATCTTGCTCTTCATGACAGCACCAAAAAGATAGCCCAAGCTGCCAGGTTTTGGCACCATCTTTTAATAGGCAGTCCTTATTCAGATGCTACCCTCCGATTTTCAATAACGAGAATTATATTTACTTCTCATTTCTCACATAGAATTGCAGTAGACGAATTAAAAAAAAGACTAAGACAGAGTAGATACATTTTAATGCCCTGAGTTTTTATGTCAATAATATTTAGTATTGAGCTAGAAGCAGCCCTTGTGAGGGAAAAGGGAGTAAGAATGTTGTCATGGTCAGTCTACAACATAACAATGTCTTAGCTTGTGGTTTGTGGGTTTCCTCTGGCATATTCTGTCTCTCAAGATACTTTCTTGTTGTTTCCTAATTTAAAACTCACCATTTTAAAATGCTTTCTTTTCCTACTTAATGTGGGAAAACACCCAAGTGTTTTAGTTTAATAACAATTTATTATAAAAACATACAAACTCATAGTTTGGGAGTGTACCTCATAAACGACCAACATCTACGTTACTTTAGTCTGTTTTTTGGACACCATTTCCAAAATACATTTCTGTTGTATTACTATGTGATGGAATTCACTTTACCCAAACATCTCTAGGTAGCTACATAAGTGACATCCCAGTAGGAATTAGCCACCGCCATTATAATGAGAAAAACATTGTAAAACTCTGCATTATCAGATATAGGCCATAGATTTTCAAGTCCTTTCCTACACTTATCTTTTATTCTTACATAACAAGACATAACTTTGTTTATACTTCATTAGAACTTCAACCACAGTGAACTGAAATTTTACTAGGAAGACACTTGCATTTTCTTCAGTTATATGTCATGCTTCTCTTATGTGCCTCTCTCCTTTAATAGCTAAAAGTGTGGTAAGCAATGGCCAAGACTTTCTAAATCTACTTAAGAATAGGACTTTCTATTTCTATAAGTAGTAACAAGGTCTTGAATATTCCTTCCAAAGAACTTCAGAGGAAGTTTAGAATACTTCCCGTTTAACATTGAAATAATCAGTCTGGACCCTCCAGTCAAGTAATTCAATTGTATATTTAGCAATTAAATAAAAATGTTTAAACCTAAAAATCTTCAAACTTACAACCTCAGCCAGTCAGGCTTTATCTGAATCTTCAACGATTAAGCTGCCTTATAAAGTATCCAGATTTTCCATATACGGCATGGATGCAAAGATTTTAGTACTAGAGAATTTTAGAGCAATGACAGAATTTGTAATGAAATGTATAAAATGAATATCCAAATTAGAATTGCAGGCATCCATTTAAAGTATTAACATAGCTTCGTTATCTCTATTTTATACATTTAAAAACTATTTGAGGATACTGCATTAATTTCCTGTGCTTCAACTAATTTACTAAGACCTTGAGAAAGTTGGTTTCCTTCAGAATCCCTCTGCTTATTTCTGTTTGTGAAATAGAAATGGGAACAACTCTAAACAGATATGTTCTGCAAAGCTCTGCAGTTGCTTCAAATGAAGGAGTTACATAACCAGGAAAGGCCTCTGTTTTCGTTTTTATTAAGTGATTCCAGAGAAGCACTTGTAATAAGCACCATTCAATCGCCTAGTAGACACTGGGAGACACTGTCAACATGACTGGCGGTTGAATCTGTGGTATTGTGGTAGGTTTATCTCATTAGCTGTCTGGTTACTATCACATTACTTAGGGAAGCTCATCAACTCTTGCAGAGAGTGAGATACTGAATGGAAATTTAGTACTCCAAGTAAGTGGACTTTTTCAAGCATCTAATAAATAAGAAAAACACTGGGTAGCTTGTGCCTGATCCTATGCTCTTGCATTTGATCCCAAGCTACTTGCTGTGGTTCCAGGCTGGGCTTTAACTCCATAGAACTCTTTGACTCCTCTCCCAAGAATAGCTCAAAATGCCTAGATGTGTGAAGTCCCTTTACCTACTCCAACCCTTAATGCTGCCTCTGCAGTTCAGTTTCCCCTATCCAGAAACTGGACAATCAAACTATGCAAATTGTGGATAAAAGTGTTTTCTTATTTGACTAACGAAGTTTTGATTAATACAGTTCAATATACTATTGTTCTTTCAGGCTATATGTATTTCCAACATATTAACAAGTATCGACTGAGCATCTACCGTATGTTAAGCACATACTAAAAAAATCCCTACAACACATCCATGTAACATTTTATATCTTTCAAGTGGACTTTATCTTATTCACTGAGTGTTGGTGTAGGCAGAATGCTAAAATGACCCACAATGACCCACATTCTTGCATAATCCCTTCCCTTTGAGGTGTGGGAAGGACCTGTGAATATGATGGGCTATCATTCCCATGCTCAGTCATATTATATGTCACAGTTGACCTAATCTGACCTCACCAGTGAGACAGAAAAGGGACTGGGTCTTCCTAGTGAAAGATTTGTAACATGAGAAAGATCTGACACAAGGGAAATTCTCTGATGCTGGCTTTGAAGATGGGTTGGGTGAGGCCGAGGGGCACATGGCAAAGACCTGAAGTGGTCTCTAGGAGCTGAAAATAGGCCCTGGTAACCCGAAAAAAAAAGGGAACTTCATCCCACTACTGCCTAGAACTGAGTGAACTTGGAAGAGCACTCCAAGCTTCCAGAAAAAACCTCGGCTCACACCTTGAGTGTGTGGCCCTGAGCAGAGAACACAGTTGAGCCACACCCAGACTGTTGAATTACAGAACTGGGAGCTGATAAAGGGGTGTTATTTTAAGCCACTAAATTTGTGGTAATTTACGTAGCAATAGAAAATTAATATAAGCTCCATATCCACTGCCAGATTTTAAACTATCTGAAAACCAAGGTTTTATGCACTTTTGTATATCCCGTAGTTATCTTTGGAAATAAATGTCCTATGTTGACCGTGAGGGGGCACAAACACTATCTTTCCCTTCTACCGTCTAAGTTCTTCTAACTGGGCTAATAAATTAACATGAGACAGATTAACAGAAGAAAATAACAAAAATAGATTACAGATGTATATATGAGTATGCCATATGAATATGAGACCCAAGGAGGCACTGAGCAGTTGAGGTTTATATGCCATTTTGGACAAAGGCGAAAAAGCCAAGGATCTGAGATTTCAAAGAGAAAGCAGGCAATTTGCAGGTAGATAAGAAAGAGCAAACATGAGCAAAAACATTTTTTTGCTGGGCCACCCAGAAACAACGAGACAGAGGGAAGTTCAACAAGCAGGCTATGCTAGAAGCTGTCTGCCACATTTAGTTTATATCATGATACTGAGGTGATGTTTTCTTTCTTTAAGCAGGTTTCTCTACCTGAATTTCTTTAAGCAGGTAAAGGCAGAGGGCCACAGGTTTGTTTTGTTTTGTCTTGTTTTGTTTGTCTTTCATTTCTTAATAATCAGCTTAAAATCGGTACCCCAAAATGCATGTTTTGAGGCTCTCTTCGACCTTTCCCATGAAAATCATTTCCTGTGTTTTTTAACTGGCTTGGATATGGAACAATTAAAAGTCCTATTAGTACAGAATCATTACTTTCAGGCCTAGATCCTTCTTCTGGTTTCAGTGAGATATGGGTCAACATTTTCAGGAATCAAAGACAAGGTCATTAGCATTTCCAAGTACTACATTAAAAACTGAAGGTAGGAGGCAATGAACCGGAAGGTTTTCTGAAATTTTTATTTTTCCCCATTGTTGTCTTATTTGTTCCTCCTGCCAGTTGTGACATTATATAGGAGGAACATCTAACAGAGATTTTGAGGACTCAGAAGGTAATTGGACATAAGAGTTAGCCCAGTGAAAGTTAGGAGCAAAGAGGAGGAAGAACATTTAAAAGACAAAAAGATATTTGTGAAATACCTGGAGAAAAAAAGAGAACAGTCCTGTTCAAGAACTTCTAGCATTTCAGTATAGTCAGTCTAGTATAAAAGGGGAGGGCAAGCTCTAGGCATGAGAAGTGAACAGAAGCCAGAAGACTTGGACTTTGGCTCAAAGACCACTTTTTAGTGTGAGGGGGCCACCTGCATCCAAACCCAACGGGGTGTGTGGCTCCTCCGGTACCAGCTAAGAACTAATAAGCCTGAGTGTCTCATGGGTGGGAGGTCCATGGTGGGAGCTTTCCTGGGCTTTGGGTAGCTTCAGGAAAACATCTTATTTAGGTCCAAATAGCCTTAATCGAAACCTCAGAGAACTACTTCCAGGTGAAGCTTTACCTTGAGTGCTTTTAATCTTGCAAATTGAAAGAAAATAAATGAATCTGAATTCCCAAGATCCTCCAGAAGTGAAGGAGCAGTGAAGGGTTTAAAGATTCCCTCAACCCAAGAAGAGCAGAAACATAGTAGGATCATGGAGAGCCTTCTTTGTGTCCACTGAATTACTCATTAGTTCTGTTGGGTGAGTGTTTCAGGAGACAGTCTATAAAAACAAGACAAGTTAAACTATACTCACAACCCCCTTACAAATTCTTCTAAATTAGCCTACCAGGGATTTTTCCGAGCTGTGTATAATGGTGTTAGCATTTCCATTTTTCTTAAAGAAAATCTACAATTTCACTGAAGAATGATCCTTATTTCTGTGTTTACTGCAAGTGATAGCGATCTTTCTTAAAACAAGTTGGTATTTTCAAGGGCAATTAAACTGCTCTTATCCTTTGCAGAAAGAAACTGGCTGTTTCTGTGGTTTTGATTTCTAAATAATGTTCTGCTCCTCACTATTGCTGAAGTGGCGTAGGGCTGGGAAGGCTGGAGTTAAGGTGAGTCGGGCTCAGAGAAAGCAGGGGCTGGAAGAAAAGAGGCTTTCTCTCCAGAGAGATCTTTGACATGGAAATGTACCCCTGAAGATAATGGGGAGGGGAGGAACCCTGCTAGTGCAGCTGAGGAAGATGAGACCCAACAACAAATGCCATAGACCGCCCTAAAACAAACAGTGAGAATGAAAGAATTCACTGTTGTACTCCTCACAAGCTCTTCAAAGGACAGAAGGTGCCGAGCGCTTGCTCTGCAGCAAGTCGTTCAGAAGAGATTTGAGGTTACACTCTCGAATGACAGCATCTCACACACAATTAGCACAGGGTAAAGTTTAGGTAAGTTGGATTTCTTACTTTTCACATTCAGATTGTGAATAAAGGGGGCCCTGAGAGAGGAAAAATAGACTTCTGTTATTTTAATCAATGGTTAATCAGTGAAATTCTAGAAAGAGTTTCCCACACTTTGTTCCACCCCACTTAGGATTCTCTGGCTTTGACCGGCTCCTTGTCACTGTTGTTTAAATTACATTGTGGCCTGCAATTTTTCTCCTTCAGAAGGGACCCGAATAATGTCAGTTGATGAGCAAACACAGGAACCAGCCTGAAGTTTCCTCACTTTCTCTTGTGTAAGTGTAACTGTTAACTTTTGTTGTTGGTTTTAAAGTCAGCTTTGCAAAGAAAAAGTTATCACAACAAGTACACAGGCCGTCAGTCACAGAAAGGCAAGGAAAAAGAAAAGCCTGGAAGCTGACCTAACCCGGTGACATTACTGATTGAAAGTGGTTAGGAGAGAACATGACACAGACAGAGGACAGATTCTTCCAGCACACACACCCACCACCTCCACTCAACACGTCCACTGAAATTACGGGCAGCCTGGTAGGGAGAGGGATATTTCTCCAAGCATTAGGAGTTCAGCCCATTTTTCTCTTCCCACTAACAGGACGCTGGCAGGAAGCTGGGGGATGGGTGGTTTCGTTCAGGAAGCTGATTGGGACGTGGAAGTGTGGGGAAGGGAAACGCCTGCTTTTCTAGATCGTTCAGTCACCCACACTCCAGAATCCTTGGTAGGGAAGGAGACGGTTGCTTCTCCATGCTGTCTGTGCATAAAATGGAGATCACGATAGAAAGCAAAAGGGAAATGGGGACTGTGTCATTTCCCAAATATCTTTGCATTTATGTAAACAGGCTTCTAAGGGATATATGTGGAGGCTCCTGCACTTAATTGCTATAGAATTGGGGGTTAGTGTCTTTCTTATTTTGAAAAGTCAAAAAGACTTTTATTGATAGGAAAAGAGAGAGAAAGAGTTTATGTATGCAGCAAACCCCATAACCACTCCCCACTAGAGGCAGCAGCCATGGTTAAAGTTAGATAAGTCTCCCTAAGCACATGTGATATATATGGTTAATTTGGTTTGGCTCACAAGTAGAGATCGTACTGTACACAATGTTTACTACATGCTTCTGCACTTAGCACTTCATGAACAAATTTTCCCGCCAGTAAATATTCTTCAACGTTTATTTTTAAAGGTGGGTGCATGTGAGTTTGTCTCTTTCTGAGGCTGTATAACCTTTCAGCAGAATTGAAAAGGCAGCATCAAGGGATATCTGAAATTCCAGAAGTACTTTATTCCATTGACTCACCTGAGTCAAGAGTGTATTTAGGGTGAGCACTAAGGCAGGTAGGTCTCTGTTGTTTCAGCCTCACCCTCTGTCAGAGGTGGGAAAGGAGATAGCTAGGTGTCTATTGCTGGGTAGACCCCTGAGATGAAGGCAAGATGGTGCCCAAAGAATGAGCTTTGGAGACATGAGTCACTAGAGCACCCCACTTTCCTATTCTTGCCTTAGAGGTGCTTTGGTTGTTTTCCCATCCTACTGACACTTACCTACAGTTCCTTTCTTAAGTCCTGGGGTATCATTAGAGTCCTAAGTAGATCAAGATAAACATTTTACAGTTAGATGTTGACTGCAGATGTCTCTGTTATCATGTCTTTCACATTTTCAGTGTGGTCTAGACCATAGATAAGTCCACTTGAGACTGCACAGGAAACAGTAAAGGAGAATTGCTTATCTCCCCTTATTTTCCTCTTTTCCCGGTCTCGGCCAAAGAGAGCTTTGTTTTCTCTTGTCAGCCTCATTTTGTTTTATGCCTTTTTCCTAAGGTCCCAGGAGAGGGACCTTAAAGCAGCATGCAGGGCAACTGGAGATAGCCTTCCCTGGTCCCTCTCACTGCTTCTGGGTGACATCTCTAGCAAAAGAATTCTCTCTGTTCTGCAACAATGATTTAAGTAATGGAGGTAGAGCAGTAGGAGAAAAGAAAACCAGTGTAGCACTGGTGGACTGTCATTCTAAACTTTAACTC